>NW_027460515.1:0-64112 GCF_050947875.1 Dermacentor variabilis
CGTGGATTTCTACCAAACGACGTGAAAAGCATGCCGATGCTGCTCTTTTTAGCACCCGCACATGGATTTGTGCCAAAACGCGTTTTAAGCATGCACATGCATCTTTTGGTAGACGCGGACGCAGTTTTCGGCAAAACCACACGATATGCCTGCAAATGGTGCTTTTGGCAGAACGCGCGCGTGGATTTCTACCAAACGACCTGAAAAGCATGCCGATGCTGCTCTTTTTAGCACCCGCACATGGATTTATGCCAAAACGCGTTTTAAGCATGCACATGCATCTTTTGGTAGACGCGGACGCAGTTTTCTGCAAAACCACACGATATGCATGCAAATGGTGCTTTTGGCAGAACGCGCACGTGGATTTCTACCAAACGACGTGAAAAGCATGCCGATGCTGCTCTTTTTAGCACCGGCACATGGATTTGTGCCAAAACGCGTTTTAAGCATGCACATGCATCTTTTGGTAGACGCGGACGCACTTTTCTGCAAAACCACACGATATGCATGCAAATGGTGCTTTTGGCAGAACGCGCACGTGGATTTCTACCAAACGACGTGAAAAGCATGCCGATGCTGCTCTTTTTAGCACCCGCACATGGATTTGTGCCAAAACGCGTTTTAAGCATGCACATGCATATTTTGGTAGACGCGGACGCAGTTTTCTGCAAAACCACACGATATGCATGCAAATGCCGCTTTTGGCAGAACGCGCACGTGGATTTCTACCAAACGACCTGAAAAGCATGCCGATGCTGCTCTTTTTAGCACCCGCACATGGATTTATGCCAAAACGCGTTTTAAGCATGCACTTGCATCTTTTGGTAGACGCGGACGCAGTTTTCTGCAAAACCACACGATATGCATGCAAATGGTGCTTTTGGCAGAACGCGCACGTGGATTTCTACCAAACGACGTGAAAAGCGTGCCGATGCTGCTCTTGTTACCACCGGCACATGGATTTGTGCCAAAACGCGTTTTAAGCATGCACATGCATCTTTTGGTAGACGCGGACGCACTTTTCTGCAAAACCACACGATATGCATGCAAATGGTGCTTTTGGCAGAACGCGCACGTGGATTTCTACCAAACGACGTGAAAAGCATGCCGATGCTGCTCTTTTTAGCACCCGCACATGGATTTGTGCCAAAACGCGTTTTAAGCATGCACATGCATATTTTGGTAGACGCGGACGCAGTTTTCTGCAAAACCACACGATATGCATGCAAATGCCGCTTTTGGCAGAACGCGCACGTGGATTTCTACCAAACGACGTGAAAAGCATGCCGATGCTGCTCTTTTTAGCACCCGCACATGGATTTGTGCCAAAATGCGTTTTAAGCATGAACATGCATCTTTTGGTAGACGCGGACGCAGTTTTCTGCAAAACCACACGATATACATGCAAATGGTGCTTTTGGCAGAACGCCCACGTGGATTTCTACCAAACGACGTGAAAACCATGCCGATGCTGCTCTTTTTAGCACCCGCACATGGATTTGTGCCAAAACGCGTTTTAAGCATGCACATGCATCTTTTGGTAGACGCGGACGCAGTTTTCTGCAAAACCGCACGATATGCATGCAAATGGTGCTTTTGGCAGAACGCGCACGTGGATTTCTACCAAACGACGTGAAAAGAAAAGCATGCCGATGCTGCTCTTTTTAGCACCCGCACATGGATTTGTGCCAAAACGCGTTTTAAGCATGCACATGCATCTTTTAGTAGACGCGGACGCAGTTTTCGGCAAAACCACACGATATGCATGCAAATGGTGCTTTTGGCAGAACGCGCGCGTGGATTTCTACCAAACGACGTGAAAAGCATGCCGATGCAGCTATTTTTAGCACCCGCACATGGATTTGTGCCAAAACGCGTGTTAAGTATGCACATGCATCTTTTGGTAGATGCGGACGCAGTTTTCTGCAAAACCACACGATATGCATGCAAATGGTGCTTTTGGCAGAACGCGCACGTGGATTTCTACCAAACGACGTGAAAAGCGTGCCGATGCTGCTCTTTTTAGCACCGGCACATGGATTTGTGCTAAAACGCGTTTAAACATGCACATGCATCTTTTGGTAGACGCGGACGCACTTTTCTGCAAAACCACACGATATGCATGCAAATGGTGCTTTTGGCAGAACGCGCACGTGGATTTCTACCAAACGACGTGAAAAGCATGCCGATGCTGCTCTTTTTAGCACCGGCAGATGGATTTGTGCCAAAACGCGTTTTTAACCATGCACATGCATCTTTTGGTAGACGCGGACGCAGTTTTCTGCAAAACCGCACGATATACATGCAAATGGTGCTTATGGCAGAACGCGCACGTGGATTTCCACCAAACGACGTGAAAAGCATGCCGATGCTGCTCTTTTTAGCACCCGCACATGGATTTGTGCCAAAACGCGTTTTAATCATGCACATGCATCTTTTGGTAGACGCGGGCGCAGTTTTCTGCAAAACCACGCGATATGCATGCAAATGGTGCTTTTGGCAGAACGCGCACATGGATTTCTACCAAACGACGTGAAAAGCATGCCGATGCTGCTCTTTTTAGCACCCGCACATGGATTTGTGCCAAAACGCGTTTTAAGCATGCCCATGCATCTTTTGGTAGACGCGGACGCAGTTTTCTGCAAAACCACACGATATGCATGCAAATGGTGCTTTTGGCAGAACGCGCACGTGGATTTCTACCAAACGACGTGAAAAGCATGCCGATGCTGCTCTTTTTAGCACCCGCACATGGATTTGTGCCAAAACGCGTTTTAAGCATGCACATGCATCTTTTGGTAGACGCGGACGCAGTTTTCTGCAAAAGCACACGATATACATGCAAATGGTGCTTTTGGCAGAACGCGCATGTGGATTTCTACCAAACGACGTGAAAAGCATGCCGATGCTGCTCTTTTTAGCACCCGCACATGGATTTGTGCCAAAACGCGTTTTAAGCATGCACATGCATCTTTTGGTAGACGCGGACGCAGTTTTCTGCAAAACCGCACGATATGCATGCAAATGGTGCTTTTGGCAGAACGCGCACGTGGATTTCTACCAAACGACGTGAAAAGCATGCCGATGCTGCTCTTTTTAGCACCCGCACATGGATTTGTGCCAAAACGCGTGTTATGCATGCACATGCATCTTTTGGTAGACGCGGACGCAGTTTTCGGCAAAACCACACGATATGCATGCAAATGGTGCTTAGGGCAGAACGCGCGCGTGGATTTCTACCAAACGACGTGAAAAGCATGCCGATGCTGCTATTTTTAGCACCCGCACATGGATTTGTGCCAAAACGCGTGTTAAGTATGCACATGCGTCTTTTGGTAGACGCGGACGCAGTTTTCTGCAAAACCACACGATATGCATGTAAATGGTGCTTTTGGCAGAACGCGCACGTGGATTTCTACCAAACGACGTGAAAAGCCTGCCGATGCTGCTCTTTTTAGCACCGGCACATGGATTTGTGCTAAAACGCGTTTAAACATGCACATGCATCTTTTGGTAGACGCGGACGCACTTTTCTGCAAAACCGCACGATATGCATGCAAATGGTGCTTTTGGCAGAACGCGCACGTGGATTTCTACCAAACGACGTGAAAAGCATGCCGATGCTGCTCTTTTTAGCACCCGCACATGGATTTGTGCCAAAACGCGTTTTAAGCATGCACATGCATCTTTTGGTAGACGCGGACGCAGTTTTCTGCAAAACCACACGATATGCATGCAAATGGTGCTTTTGGCAGAACGCGCACGTGGATTTCTACCAAACGACGTGAAAAGCCTGCCGATGCTGCTCTTTTTAGCACCGGCACATGGATTTGTGCTAAAACACGTTTAAACATGCACATGCATCTTTTGGTAGACGCGGACGCACTTTTCTGCAAAACCACACGATATGCATGCAAATGGTGCTTTTGGCAGAACGCGCACGTGGATTTCTACCAAACGACGTGAAAAGCGTGCCGATGCTGCTCTTTTTACCACCGGCACATGGATTTGTGCCAAAACGCGTTTTAAGCATGCACATGCATCTTTTGGTAGACGCGGACGCACTTTTCTGCAAAACCACACGATATGCATGCAAATGGTGCTTTTGGCAGAACGCGAACGTGGATTTCTACCAAACGACGTGAAAAGCATGCCGATGCTGCTCTTTTTAGCACCCGCACATGGATTTGTGCCAAAACGCGTTTTAAGCATGCACATGCATCTTTTGGTAGACGCGGACGCAGTTTTCTGCAAAACCACACGATATGCATGCAAATGCCGCTTTTGGCAGAACGCGCACGTGGATTTCTACCAAACGACGTGAAAAGCATGCCGATGCTGCTCTTTTTAGCACCCGCACATGGATTTGTGCCAAAACGCGTTTTAAGCATGCACATGCATCTTTTGGTAGACGCGGACGCAGTTTTCGGCAAAACCACACGATATGCATGCAAATGGCGCTTTTGGCAGAACGCGCGCGTGGATTTCTACCAAACGACGTGAAAAGCATGCCGATGCTGCTATTTTTAGCACCCGCACATGGATTTGTGCCAAAACGCGTGTTAAGTATGCACATGCATCTTTTGGTAGACGCGGACGCAGTTTTCTGCAAAAGCACACGATATACATGCAAATGGTGCTTTTGGCAGAACGCGCATGTGGATTTCTACCAAACGACGTGAAAAGCATGCCGATGCTGCTCTTTTTAGCACCCGCACATGGATTTGTGCTAAAACGCGTTTTAAGCATGCACATGCATCTTTTGGTAGACGCGGACGCAGTTTTCTGCAAAACCGCACGATATGCATGCAAATGGTGCTTTTGGCAGAACGCGCACGTGGATTTCTACCAAACGACGTGAAAAGCATGCCGATGCTGCTCTTTTTAGCACCCGCACATGGATTTGTGCCAAAACGCGTTTTAAGCATGCACATGCATCTTTTGGTAGACGCGGACGCAGTTTTCGGCAAAACCACACGATATGCATGCAAATGGTGCTTAGGGCAGAACGCGCGCGTGGATTTCTACCAAACGACGTGAAAAGCATGCCGATGCTGCTATTTTTAGCACCCGCACATGGATTTGTGCCAAAACGCGTGTTAAGTATGCACATGCGTCTTTTGGTAGACGCGGACGCAGTTTTCTGCAAAACCACACGATATGCATGTAAATGGTGCTTTTGGCAGAACGCGCACGTGGATTTCTACCAAACGACGTGAAAAGCCTGCCGATGCTGCTCTTTTTAGCACCGGCACATGGATTTGTGCTAAAACGCGTTTAAACATGCACATGCATCTTTTGGTAGACGCGGACGCACTTTTCTGCAAAACCGCACGATATGCATGCAAATGGTGCTTTTGGCAGAACGCGCACGTGGATTTCTACCAAACGACGTGAAAAGCATGCCGATGCTGCTCTTTTTAGCACCCGCACATGGATTTGTGCCAAAACGCGTTTTAAGCATGCACATGCATCTTTTGGTAGACGCGGACGCAGTTTTCTGCAAAACCACACGATATGCATGCAAATGGTGCTTTTGGCAGAACGCGCACGTGGATTTCTACCAAACGACGTGAAAAGCCTGCCGATGCTGCTCTTTTTAGCACCGGCACATGGATTTGTGCTAAAACGCGTTTAAACATGCACATGCATCTTTTGGTAGACGCGGACGCACTTTTCTGCAAAACCACACGATATGCATGCAAATGGTGCTTTTGGCAGAACGCGCACGTGGATTTCTACCAAACGACGTGAAAAGCGTGCCGATGCTGCTCTTTTTACCACCGGCACATGGATTTGTGCCAAAACGCGTTTTAAGCATGCACATGCATCTTTTGGTAGACGCGGACGCACTTTTCTGCAAAACCACACGATATGCATGCAAATGGTGCTTTTGGCAGAACGCGAACGTGGATTTCTACCAAACGACGTGAAAAGCATGCCGATGCTGCTCTTTTTAGCACCCGCACATGGATTTGTGCCAAAACGCGTTTTAAGCATGCACATGCATCTTTTGGTAGACGCGGACGCAGTTTTCTGCAAAACCACACGATATGCATGCAAATGCCGCTTTTGGCAGAACGCGCACGTGGATTTCTACCAAACGACGTGAAAAGCATGCCGATGCTGCTCTTTTTAGCACCCGCACATGGATTTGTGCCAAAACGCGTTTTAAGCATGCACATGCATCTTTTGGTAGACGCGGACGCAGTTTTCGGCAAAACCACACGATATGCATGCAAATGGCGCTTTTGGCAGAACGCGCGCGTGGATTTCTACCAAACGACGTGAAAAGCATGCCGATGCTGCTATTTTTAGCACCCGCACATGGATTTGTGCCAAAACGCGTGTTAAGTATGCACATGCGTCTTTTGGTAGACGAGGACGCAGTTTTCTGCAAAACCACACGATATGCATGTAAATGGTGCTTTTGGCAGAACGCGCACGTGGATTTCTACCAAACGACGTGAAAAGCCTGCCGATGCTGCTCTTTTTAGCACCGGCACATGGATTTGTGCTAAAACGCGTTTAAACATGCACATGCATCTTTTGGTAGACGCGGACGCAGTTTTCGGCAAAACCACACGATATGCCTGCAAATGGTGCTTTTGGCAGAACGCGCGCGTGGATTTCTACCAAACGACCTGAAAAGCATGCCGATGCTGCTCTTTTTAGCACCCGCACATGGATTTATGCCAAAACGCGTTTTAAGCATGCACTTGCATCTTTTGGTAGACGCGGACGCAGTTTTCTGCAAAACCACACGATATGCATGCAAATGGTGCTTTTGGCAGAACGCGCACGTGGATTTCTACCAAACGACGTGAAAAGCGTGCCGATGCTGCTCTTGTTACCACCGGCACATGGATTTGTGCCAAAACGCGTTTTAAGCATGCACATGCATCTTTTGGTAGACGCGGACGCACTTTTCTGCAAAACCACACGATATGCATGCAAATGGTGCTTTTGGCAGAACGCGCACGTGGATTTCTACCAAACGACGTGAAAAGCATGCCGATGCTGCTCTTTTTAGCACCCGCACATGGATTTGTGCCAAAACGCGTTTTAAGCATGCACATGCATATTTTGGTAGACGCGGACGCAGTTTTCTGCAAAACCACACGATATGCATGCAAATGCCGCTTTTGGCAGAACGCGCACGTGGATTTCTACCAAACGACGTGAAAAGCATGCCGATGCTGCTCTTTTTAGCACCCGCACATGGATTTGTGCCAAAATGCGTTTTAAGCATGAACATGCATCTTTTGGTAGACGCGGACGCAGTTTTCTGCAAAACCACACGATATACATGCAAATGGTGCTTTTGGCAGAACGCCCACGTGGATTTCTACCAAACGACGTGAAAACCATGCCGATGCTGCTCTTTTTAGCACCCGCACATGGATTTGTGCCAAAACGCGTTTTAAGCATGCACATGCATCTTTTGGTAGACGCGGACGCAGTTTTCTGCAAAACCGCACGATATGCATGCAAATGGTGCTTTTGGCAGAACGCGCACGTGGATTTCTACCAAACGACGTGAAAAGCATGCCGATGCTGCTCTTTTTAGCACCCGCACATGGATTTGTGCCAAAACGCGTTTTAAGCATGCACATGCATCTTTTGGTAGACGCGGACGCAGTTTTCGGCAAAACCACACGATATGCATGCAAATGGTGCTTTTGGCAGAACGCGCGCGTGGATTTCTACCAAACGACGTGAAAAGCATGCCGATGCAGCTATTTTTAGCACCCGCACATGGATTTGTGCCAAAACGCGTGTTAAGTATGCACATGCATCTTTTGGTAGATGCGGACGCAGTTTTCTGCAAAACCACACGATATGCATGCAAATGGTGCTTTTGGCAGAACGCGCACGTGGATTTCTACCAAACGACGTGAAAAGCCTGCCGATGCTGCTCTTTTTAGCACCGGCACATGGATTTGTGCTAAAACGCGTTTAAACATGCACATGCATCTTTTGGTAGACGCGGACGCACTTTTCTGCAAAACCACACGATATGCATGCAAATGGTGCTTTTGGCAGAACGCGCACGTGGATTTCTACCAAACGACGTGAAAAGCATGCCGATGCTGCTCTTTTTAGCACCGGCAGATGGATTTGTGCCAAAACGCGTTTTAACCATGCACATGCATCTTTTGGTAGACGCGGACGCAGTTTTCTGCAAAACCGCACGATATACATGCAAATGGTGCTTATGGCAGAACGCGCACGTGGATTTCCACCAAACGACGTGAAAAGCATGCCGATGCTGCTCTTTTTAGCACCCGCACATGGATTTGTGCCAAAACGCGTTTTAATCATGCACATGCATCTTTTGGTAGACGCGGGCGCAGTTTTCTGCAAAACCACGCGATATGCATGCAAATGGTGCTTTTGGCAGAACGCGCACATGGATTTCTACCAAACGACGTGAAAAGCATGCCGATGCTGCTCTTTTTAGCACCCGCACATGGATTTGTGCCAAAACGCGTTTTAAGCATGCACATGCATCTTTTGGTAGACGCGGACGCAGTTTTCTGCAAAACCACACGATATGCATGCAAATGGTGCTTTTGGCAGAACGCGCACGTGGATTTCTACCAAACGACGTGAAAAGCATGCCGATGCTGCTCTTTTTAGCACCCGCACATGGATTTGTGCCAAAACGCGTTTTAAGCATGCACATGCATCTTTTGGTAGACGCGGACGCAGTTTTCTGCAAAAGCACACGATATACATGCAAATGGTGCTTTTGGCAGAACGCGCATGTGGATTTCTACCAAACGACGTGAAAAGCATGCCGATGCTGCTCTTTTTAGCACCCGCACATGGATTTGTGCCAAAACGCGTTTTAAGCATGCACATGCATCTTTTGGTAGACGCGGACGCAGTTTTCTGCAAAACCGCACGATATGCATGCAAATGGTGCTTTTGGCAGAACGCGCACGTGGATTTCTACCAAACGACGTGAAAAGCATGCCGATGCTGCTCTTTTTAGCACCCGCACATGGATTTGTGCCAAAACGCGTTTTAAGCATGCACATGCATCTTTTGGTAGACGCGGACGCAGTTTTCGGCAAAACCACACGATATGCATGCAAATGGTGCTTTTGGCAGAACGCGCGCGTGGATTTCTACCAAACGACGTGAAAAGCATGCCGATGCTGCTATTTTTAGCACCCGCACATGGATTTGTGCCAAAACGCGTGTTAAGTATGCACATGCGTCTTTTGGTAGACGCGGACGCAGTTTTCTGCAAAACCACACGATATGCATGTAAATGGTGCTTTTGGCAGAACGCGCACGTGGATTTCTACCAAACGACGTGAAAAGCCTGCCGATGCTGCTCTTTTTAGCACCGGCACATGGATTTGTGCTAAAACGCGTTTAAACATGCACATGCATCTTTTGGTAGACGCGGACGCACTTTTCTGCAAAACCGCACGATATGCATGCAAATGGTGCTTTTGGCAGAACGCGCACGTGGATTTCTACCAAACGACGTGAAAAGCATGCCGATGCTGCTCTTTTTAGCACCCGCACATGGATTTGTGCCAAAACGCGTTTTAAGCATGCACATGCATCTTTTGGTAGACGCGGACGCAGTTTTCTGCAAAACCACACGATATGCATGCAAATGGTGCTTTTGGCAGAACGCGCACGTGGATTTCTACCAAACGACGTGAAAAGCCTGCCGATGCTGCTCTTTTTAGCACCGGCACATGGATTTGTGCTAAAACGCGTTTAAACATGCACATGCATCTTTTGGTAGACGCGGACGCACTTTTCTGCAAAACCACACGATATGCATGCAAATGGTGCTTTTGGCAGAACGCGCACGTGGATTTCTACCAAACGACGTGAAAAGCGTGCCGATGCTGCTCTTTTTACCACCGGCACATGGATTTGTGCCAAAACGCGTTTTAAGCATGCACATGCATCTTTTGGTAGACGCGGACGCACTTTTCTGCAAAACCACACGATATGCATGCAAATGGTGCTTTTGGCAGAACGCGCACGTGGATTTCTACCAAACGACGTGAAAAGCATGCCGATGCTGCTCTTTTTAGCACCCGCACATGGATTTGTGCCAAAACGCGTTTTAAGCATGCACATGCATCTTTTGGTAGACGCGGACGCAGTTTTCTGCAAAACCACACGATATGCATGCAAATGCCGCTTTTGGCAGAACGCGCACGTGGATTTCTACCAAACGACGTGAAAAGCATGCCGATGCTGCTCTTTTTAGCACCCGCACATGGATTTGTGCCAAAACGCGTTTTAAGCATGCACATGCATCTTTTGGTAGACGCGGACGCAGTTTTCGGCAAAACCACACGATATGCATGCAAATGGTGCTTTTGGCAGAACGCGCGCGTGGATTTCTACCAAACGACGTGAAAAGCATGCCGATGCTGCTATTTTTAGCACCCGCACATGGATTTGTGCCAAAACGCGTGTTAAGTATGCACATGCGTCTTTTGGTAGACGCGGACGCAGTTTTCTGCAAAACCACACGATATGCATGTAAATGGTGCTTTTGGCAGAACGCGCACGTGGATTTCTACCAAACGACGTGAAAAGCCTGCCGATGCTGCTCTTTTTAGCACCGGCACATGGATTTGTGCTAAAACGCGTTTAAACATGCACATGCATCTTTTGGTAGACGCGGACGCACTTTTCTGCAAAACCGCACGATATGCATGCAAATGGTGCTTTTGGCAGAACGCGCACGTGGATTTCTACCAAACGACGTGAAAAGCATGCCGATGCTGCTCTTTTTAGCACCCGCACATGGATTTGTGCCAAAACGCGTTTTAAGCATGCACATGCATCTTTTGGTAGACGCGGACGCAGTTTTCTGCAAAACCACACGATATGCATGCAAATGGTGCTTTTGGCAGAACGCGCACGTGGATTTCTACCAAACGACGTGAAAAGCCTGCCGATGCTGCTCTTTTTAGCACCGGCACATGGATTTGTGCTAAAACGCGTTTAAACATGCACATGCATCTTTTGGTAGACGCGGACGCACTTTTCTGCAAAACCACACGATATGCATGCAAATGGTGCTTTTGGCAGAACGCGCACGTGGATTTCTACCAAACGACGTGAAAAGCGTGCCGATGCTGCTCTTTTTACCACCGGCACATGGATTTGTGCCAAAACGCGTTTTAAGCATGCACATGCATCTTTTGGTAGACGCGGACGCACTTTTCTGCAAAACCACACGATATGCATGCAAATGGTGCTTTTGGCAGAACGCGCACGTGGATTTCTACCAAACGACGTGAAAAGCATGCCGATGCTGCTCTTTTTAGCACCCGCACATGGATTTGTGCCAAAACGCGTTTTAAGCATGCACATGCATCTTTTGGTAGACGCGGACGCAGTTTTCTGCAAAACCACACGATATGCATGCAAATGCCGCTTTTGGCAGAACGCGCACGTGGATTTCTACCAAACGACGTGAAAAGCATGCCGATGCTGCTCTTTTTAGCACCCGCACATGGATTTGTGCCAAAATGCGTTTTAAGCATGAACATGCATCTTTTGGTAGACGCGGACGCAGTTTTCTGCAAAACCACACGATATACATGCAAATGGTGCTTTTGGCAGAACGCGCACGTGGATTTCTACCAAACGACGTGAAAAGCATGCCGATGCTGCTCTTTTTAGCACCCGCACATGGATTTGTGCCAAAACGCGTTTTAAGCATGCACATGCATCTTTTGGTAGACGCGGACGCAGTTTTCTGCAAAACCGCACGATATGCATGCAAATGGTGCTTTTGGCAGAACGCGCACGTGGATTTCTACCAAAGGACGTGAAAAGCATGCCGATGCTGCTCTTTTTAGCACCCGCACATGGATTTGTGCCAAAACGCGTTTTAAGCATGCACATGCATCTTTTGGTAGACGCGGACGCAGTTTTCGGCAAAACCACACGATATGCCTGCAAATGGTGCTTTTGGCAGAACGCGCGCGTGGATTTCTACCAAACGACGTGAAAAGCATGCCGATGCTGCTATTTTTAGCACCCGCACATGGATTTGTGCCAAAACGCGTGTTAAGTATGCACATGCATCTTTTGGTAGACGCGGACGCAGTTTTCTGCAAAACCACACGATATGCATGCAAATGGTGCTTTTGGCAGAACGCGCACGTGGATTTCTACCAAACGACGTGAAAAGCCTGCCGATGCTGCTCTTTTTAGCACCGGCACATGAATTTGTGCTAAAACGCGTTTAAACATGCACATGCATCTTTTGGTAGACGCGGACGCACTTTTCTGCAAAACCACACGATATGCATGCAAATGGTGCTTTTGGCAGAACGCGCACGTGGATTTCTACCAAACGACGTGAAAAGCATGCCGATGCTGCTCTTTTTAGAACCGGCACATGGATTTTTGTCAAAACGCGTTTTAAGCATCCACATGCATCTTTTGGTAGACGCGGACGCAGTTTTCTGCAAAAGCACACGATATACATGCAAATGGTGCTTTTGGCAGAACGCGCATGTGGATTTCTACCAAACGACGTGAAAAGCATGCCGATGCTGCTCTTTTTAGCACGCGCACATGGATTTGTGCCAAAACGCGTTTTAAGCATGCACATGCATCTTTTGGTAGACGCGGACGCAGTTTTCTGCAAAACCACACGATATGCACGCAAATGGTGCTTTTGGCAGAACGCGCACGTGGATTTCTACCAAACGACGTGAAAACCATGCCGATGCTGCTCTTTTTAGCACCCGCACATGGATTTGTGCCAAAACGCGTTTTAAGCATGCACATGCATCTTTTGGTAGACGCGGACGCAGTTTTCTGCAAAACCGCACGATATGCATGCAAATGGTGCTTTTGGCAGAACGCGCACGTGGATTTCTACCAAACGACGTGAAAAGCATGCCGATGCTGCTCTTTTTAGCACCCGCACATGGATTTGTGCCAAAACGCGTTTTAAGCATGCACATGCATCTTTTGGTAGACGCGGACGCAGTTTTCGGCAAAACCACACGATATGCATGCAAATGGTGCTTTTGGCAGAACGCGCGCGTGGATTTCTACCAAACGACGTGAAAAGCATGCCGATGCTGCTATTTTTAGCACCCGCACATGGATTTGTGCCAAAACGCGTGTTAAGTATGCACATGCATCTTTTGGTAGATGCGGACGCAGTTTTCTGCAAAACCACACGATATGCATGCAAATGGTGCTTTTGGCAGAACGCGCACGTGGATTTCTACCAAACGACGTGAAAAGCCTGCCGATGCTGCTCTTTTTAGCACCGGCACATGGATTTGTGCTAAAACGCGTTTAAACATGCACATGCATCTTTTGGTAGACGCGGACGCACTTTTCTGCAAAACCACACGATATGCATGCAAATGGTGCTTTTGGCAGAACGCGCACGTGGATTTCTACCAAACGACGTGAAAAGCATGCCGATGCTGCTCTTTTTAGCACTGGCAGATGGATTTGTGCCAAAACGCGTTTTAACCATGCACATGCATCTTTTGGTAGACGCGGACGCAGTTTTCTGCAAAACCGCACGATATACATGCAAATGGTGCTTATGGCAGAACACGCACGTGGATTTCCACCAAACGACGTGAAAAGCATGCCGATGCTGCTCTTTTTAGCACCCGCACATGGATTTGTGCCAAAACGCGTTTTAATCATGCACATGCATGTTTTGGTAGACGCGGGCGCAGTTTTCTGCAAAACCACGCGATATGCATGCAAATGGTGCTTTTGGCAGAACGCGCACGTGGATTTCTACCAAACGACGTGAAAAGCATGCCGATGCTGCTCTTTTTAGCACCCGCACATGGATTTGTGCCAAAACGCGTTTTAAGCATGCACATGCATCTTTTGGTAGACGCGGACGCAGTTTTCTGCAAAACATCACGATATGCATGCAAATGGTGCTTTTGGCAGAACGCGCACGTGGATTTCTACCAAACGACGTGAAAAGCATGCCGATGCTGCTCTTTTTAGCACCCGCACATGGATTTGTGCCAAAACGCGTTTTAAGCATGCACATGCATCTTTTGGTAGACGCGGACGCAGTTTTCTGCAAAAGCACACGATATACATGCAAATGGTGCTTTTGGCAGAACGCGCATGTGGATTTCTACCAAACGACGTGAAAAGCATGCCGATGCTGCTCTTTTTAGCACGCGCACATGGATTTGTGCCAAAACGCGTTTTAAGCATGCACATGCATCTTTTGGTAGACGCGGACGCAGTTTTCTGCAAAACCACACGATATGCATGCAAATGGTGCTTTTGGCAGAACGCGCACGTGGATTTCTACCAAACGACGTGAAAAGGATGCCGATGCTGCTCTTTTTAGCACCCGCACATGGATTTGTGCCAAAACGCGTTTTAATCATGCACATCCATCTTTTGGTAGACGCGGACGCAGTTTTCTGCAAAACCACACGATATGCATGCAAATGGTGCATTTGGCAGAACGCGCACGTGGATTTCTACCAAACGACGTGAAAAGCATGCCGATGCTGCTCTTTTTAGCACCCGCACATGGATTTGTGCCAAAACGCGTTTTAAGCATGCACATGCATCTTTTGGCAGACGCGGACGCAGTTTTCTGCAAAACCGCACGATATGCATGCAAATGGTGCTTTTGGTAGAACGCGCACGTGGATTTCTACCAAACGACGTGAAAAGCATGCCGATGCTGCTCTTTTTAGCACGCGCACATGGATTTGTGCCAAAACGCGTTTTAAGCATGCACATGCATCTTTTGGTAGACGCGGACGCAGTTTTCTGCAAAACCACACGATATGCATGCAAATGGTGCTTTTGGCAGAACGCGCACGTGGATTTCTACCAAACGACGTGAAAAGCATGCCGATGCTGCTCTTTTTAGCACCCGCACATGGATTTGTGCCAAAACGCGTTTTAATCATGCACATGCATCTTTTGGTAGACGCGGACGCAGTTTTCTGCAAAACCACACGATATGCATGCAAATGGTGCTTTTGGCAGAACGCGCACGTGGATTTCTACCAAACGACGTGAAAAGCATGCCGATGCTGCTCTTTTTAGCACCCGCACATGGATTTGTGCCAAAACGCGTTTTAAGCATGCACATGCATCTTTTGGCAGACGCGGACGCAGTTTTCTGCAAAACCGCACGATATGCATGCAAATGGTGCTTTTGGTAGAACGCGCACGTGGATTTCTACCAAACGACGTGAAAAGCATGCCGATGCTGCTCTTTTTAGCACCCGCACATGGATTTCTGCCAAAACGCGTTTTAAGCAGCACATGCATCTTTTGGTAGACGCGGACGCAGTTTTCTGCAAAACCACACGATATGCATGCAAATGGTGCTTTTGGCAGAACGCGCACGTGGATTTCTACCAAACGACGTGAAAAGCATGCCGATGCTGCTCTTTTTATCACCCGCACATGGATTTGTGCCAAAACGCGTTTTAAGCATGCACATGCATCTTTTGGTAGACGCGGACGCAGTTTTCTGCAAAACCACACGATATGCATGCAAATGGTGCTTTAGGCAGAACGCGCACGTGGATTTCTACCAAACCACGTGAAAGCATGCCGATGCTGCTCTTTTTAGCACCCGCACATGGATTTGTGCCAAAACGCGTGTTAAGCATGAACATGCATATTTTGGTAGACGCGGACGCAGTTTTCTGCAAAACCACACGATATGCATGCAAATGGTGCTTTTGGCAGAACGCGCACGTGGATTTCTACCAAACGACGTGAAAAGCATGCCGATGCTGCTCTTTTTAGCACCCGCACATGGATTTATGCCAAAACGCGTTTTAAGCATGCACTTGCATCTTTTGGTAGACGCGGACGCAGTTTTCTGCAAAACCGCACGATATGCATGCAAATGGTGCTTTTGGCAGAACGCGCACGTGGATTTCTACCAAACGACGTGAAAAGCATGCCGATGCTGCTCTTTTTAGCACCCGCACATGGATTTGTGCCAAAACGCGTTTTAAGCATGCACATGCATCTTTTGGTAGACGCGGACGCAGTTTTCGGCAAAACAACACGATATGCATGCAAATGGTGCTTTTGGCAGAACGCGCTCGTGGATTTCTACCAAACGACGTGAAAAGGATGCCGATACTGCTATTTTTAGCACCCGCACATGGATTTGTGCCAAAACGCGTGTTAAGTATGCACATGCATCTTTTGGTAGATGCGGACGCAGTTTTCTGCAAAACCACACGATATGCATGCAAATGGTGCTTTTGGCAGAACGCGCACGTGGATTTCTACCAAACGACGTGAAAAGCATGCCGATGCTGCTCTTTTTCGCACCCGCACATGGATTTGTGCCAAAACGCGTTTTAATCATGCACATCCATCTTTTGGTAGACGCGGACGCAGTTTTCTGCAAAACCACACGATATGCATGCAAATGGTGCTTTTGGCAGAACGCGCACGTGGATTTCTACCAAACGACGTGAAAAGCATGCCGATGCTGCTCTTTTTAGCACCCGCACATGGATTTGTGCCAAAACGCGTTTTAAGCATGCACATGCATCTTTTGGCAGACGCGGACGCAGTTTTCTGCAAAACCGCACGATATGCATGCAAATGGTGCTTTTGGTAGAACGCGCACGTGGATTTCTACCAAACGACGTGAAAAGCATGCCGATGCTGCTCTTTTTAGCACCCGCACATGGATTTGTGCCAAAACGCGTTTTAAGCATGCACATGCATCTTTGGCAGACGCGGACGCAGTTTTCTGCAAAACCGCACGATATGCATGCAAATGGTGCTTTTGGTAGAACGCGCACGTGGATTTCTACCAAACGACGTGAAAAGCATGCCGATGCTGCTCTTTTTAGCACCCGCACATGGATTTCTGCCAAAACGCGTTTTAAGCAGCACATGCATCTTTTGGTAGACGCGGACGCAGTTTTCTGCAAAACCACACGATATGCATGCAAATGGTGCTTTTGGCAGAACGCGCACGTGGATTTCTACCAAACGACGTGAAAAGCATGCCGATGCTGCTCTTTTTATCACCCGCACATGGATTTGTGCCAAAACGCGTTTTAAGCATGCACATGCATCTTTTGGTAGACGCGGACGCAGTTTTCTGCAAAACCACACGATATGCATGCAAATGGTGCTTTAGGCAGAACGCGCACGTGGATTTCTACCAAACCACGTGAAAGCATGCCGATGCTGCTCTTTTTAGCACCCGCACATGGATTTGTGCCAAAACGCGTGTTAAGCATGAACATGCATATTTTGGTAGACGCGGACGCAGTTTTCTGCAAAACCACACGATATGCATGCAAATGGTGCTTTTGGCAGAACGCGCACGTGGATTTCTACCAAACGACGTGAAAAGCATGCCGATGCTGCTCTTTTTAGCACCCGCACATGGATTTATGCCAAAACGCGTTTTAAGCATGCACTTGCATCTTTTGGTAGACGCGGACGCAGTTTTCTGCAAAACCGCACGATATGCATGCAAATGGTGCTTTTGGCAGAACGCGCACGTGGATTTCTACCAAACGACGTGAAAAGCCTGCCGATGCTGCTCTTTTTAGCACCGGCACATGGATTTGTGCTAAAACGCGTTTAAACATGCACATGCATCTTTTGGTAGACGCGGACGCACTTTTCTGCAAAACCACACGATATGCATGCAAATGGTGCTTTTGGCAGAACGCGCACGTGGATTTCTACCAAACGACGTGAAAAGCATGCCGATGCTGCTCTTTTTAGCACCGGCAGATGGATTTGTGCCAAAACGCGTTTTAACCATGCACATGCATCTTTTGGTAGACGCAGACGCAGTTTTCTGCAAAACCGCACGATATACATGCAAATGGTGCTTATGGCAGAACGCGCACGTGGATTTCCACCAAACGACGTGAAAAGCATGCCGATGCTGCTCTTTTTAGCACCCGCACATGGATTTGTGCCAAAACGCGTTTTAATCATGCACATGCATCTTTTGGTAGACGCGGGCGCAGTTTTCTGCAAAACCACGCGATATGCATGCAAATGGCGCTTTTGGCAGAACGCGCACGTGGATTTCTACCAAACGACGTGAAAAGCATGCCGATGCTACTCTTTTTAGCACCCGCACATGGATTTGTGCCAAAACGCGTTTTAAGCATGCACAAGTATCTTTTGGTAGACGCGGACGCAGTTTTCTGCAAAACCACACGATATACATGCAAATGGTGCTTTTGGCAGAACGCGCACGTGGATTTCTACCAAACGACGTGAAAAGCATGCCGATGCTGCTCTTTTTAGCACCCGCACATGGATTTGTGCCAAAACGCGTTTTAAGCAGCACATGCATCTTTTGGTAGACGCGGACGCAGTTTTCTGCAAAACCACACGATATACATGCAAATGGTGCTTTTGGCAGAACGCGCACGTGGATTTCTACCAAACGACGTGAAAAGCATGCCGATGCTGCTCTTTTTAGCCCCCGCACATGGTTTGTGCCAAAACGCGTTTTAAGCATGCACATGCATCTTTTGGTAGACGCGGACGCAGTTTTCTGCAAAACCACACGATATGCATGCAAATGGTGCTTTTGGCAGAACGCGCACGTGGATTTCTACCAAACGACGTGAAAAGCATGCGGATGCTGCTCTTTTAGCACCCGCACATGGATTTGTGCCAAAACGCGTTTTAAGCATGAACATGTATCTTTTGGTAGACGCGGACGCAGTTTTCTGCAAAACCGCACGATATTCATGCAAATGGTGCTTTTGGCAGAACGCGCACGTGGATTTCTACCAAACGACGTGAAAAGCATGCCGATGCTGCTCTTTTTAGCACCCGCACATGGATTTGTGCCAAAACGCGTTTTAAGCATGCACATGCATCTTTTGGTAGACGCGGACGCAGTTTTCTGCAAAACCACACGATATGCATGCAAATGGCGCTTTTGGCAGAACGCGCACATGGATTTCTACCAAACGACGTGAAAAGCATGCCGATGCTGCTCTTTTTAGCACCCGCACATGGATTTGTGCCAAAACGCGTTTTAAGCATGCACATGCATCTTTTGGTAGACGCGGACGCAGTTTTCTGCAAAGCCACACGATATACATGCAAATGGTGCTTTTGGCAGAACGCGCACGTGGATTTCTACCAAACGACGTGAAAAGCATGCCGATGCTGCTCTTTTTAGCACCGGCAGATGATTTGTGCCAAAACGCGTTTTAACCATGCACATGCATCTTTTGGTAGACGCGGACGCAGTTTTCTGCAAAACCGCACGATATACATGCAAATGGTGCTTATGGCAGAACGCGCACGTGGATTTCCACCAAACGACGTGAAAAGCATGCCGATGCTGCTCTTTTTAGCACCCGCACATGGATTTGTGCCAAAACGCGTTTTAATCATGCACATGCATCTTTCGGTAGACGCGGGCGCAGTTTTCTGCAAAACCATGCGATATGCATGCAAATGGCGCTTTTGGCAGAACGCGCACGTGGATTTCTACCAAACGACGTGAAAAGCATGCGGATGCTGCTCTTTTTAGCACCCGCACATGGATTTGTGCCAAAACGCGTTTTAAGCATGAACATGTATCTTTTGGTAGACGCGGACGCAGTTTCTGCAAAACCGCACGATATTCCTGCAAATGGTGCTTTTGGCAGAACGCGCACGTGGATTTCTACCAAACGACGTGAAAAGCATGCCGATGCTGCTCTTTTTAGCACCCGCACATGGATTTGTGCCAAAACGCGTTTTAAGCATGCATATGCATCTTTTGGTAGACGCGGACGCAGTTTTCTGCAAAACCACACGATATGCATGCAAATGGCGCTTTTGGCAGAACGCGCACGTGGATTTCTACCAAACGACGTGAAAAGCATGCCGATGCTGCTCTTTTTAGCACCCGCACATGGATTTGTGCCAAAACGCGTTTTAAGCATGCACATGCATCTTTTGGTAGACGCGGACGCAGTTTTCTGCAAAGCCACACGATATACATGCAAATGGTGCTTTTGGCAGAACGCGCACGTGGATTTCTACCAAACGACGTGAAAAGCATGCCGATGCTGCTCTTTTTAGCACCGGCAGATGGATTTGTGCCAAAACGCGTTTTAACCATGCACATGCATCTTTTGGTAGACGCGGACGCAGTTTTCTGCAAAACCGCACGATATACATGCAAATGGTGCTTATGGCAGAACGCGCACGTGGATTTCCACCAAACGACGTGAAAAGCATGCCGATGCTGCTCTTTTTAGCACCCGCACATGGATTTGTGCCAAAACGCGTTTTAATCATGCACATGCATCTTTCGGTAGACGCGGGCGCAGTTTTCTGCAAAACCATGCGATATGCATGCAAATGGCGCTTTTGGCAGAACGCGCACGTGGATTTCTACCAAACGACGTGAAAAGCATGCCGATGCTGCTCTTTTTAGCACCCGCACATGGATTTGTGCCAAAACGCGTTTTAAGCAGCACATGCATCTTTTGGTAGACGCGGACGCAGTTTTCTGCAAAACCACACGATATACATGCAAATGGTGCTTTTGGCAGAACGCGCACGTGGATTTCTACCAAACGACGTGAAAAGCATGCCGATGCTGCTCTTTTTAGCACCCGCACATGGTTTGTGCCAAAACGCGTTTTAAGCATGCACATGCATCTTTTGGTAGACGCGGACGCAGTTTTCTGCAAAACCACACGATATGCATGCAAATGGTGCTTTTGGCAGAACGCGCACGTGGATTTCTACCAAACGACGTGAAAAGCATGCCGATGCTGCTCTTTTTAGCACCCGCACATGGATTTGTGCCAAAACGCGTTTTAAGCATGCACATGCATCTTTTGGTAGACGCGGACGCAGTTTTCTGCAAAACCGCACGATATGCATGCAAATGGTGCTTTTCGCAGAACGCGCACGTGGATTTCTACCAAACGACGTGAAAAGCATGCCGATGCTGCTCTTTTTAGCACCCGCACATGGATTTATGCCAAAACGCGTTTTAAGCAAGCACTTGCATCTTTTGGTAGACGCGGACGCAGTTTTCTGCAAAACCACACGATATGCATGCAAATGGTGCTTTTGGCAGAACGCGCACGTGGATTTCTACCAAACGACGTGAAAACCATGCCGATGCTGCTCTTTTTAGCACCCGCACATGGATTTGTGCCAAAACGCGTTTTAAGCAGCACATGCATCTTTTGGTAGACGCGGACGCAGTTTTCTGCAAAACCACACGATATGCATGCAAATGGTGCTTTTGGCAGAACGCGCACGTGGATTTCTACCAAACGACGTGAAAAGCATGCCGATGCTGCTCTTTTTAGCACCCGCACATGGATTTGTGCCAAAACGCGTTTTAAGCATGCACATGCATCTTTTGGTAGACGCGGACGCAGTTTTCTGCAAAACCACACGATATGCATGCAAATGGTGCTTTTGGCAGAACGCGCACGTGGATTTCTACCAAACGACGTGAAAAGCATGCCGATGCTGCTCTTTTTAGCACCCGCACATGGATTTGTGCCAAAACGCGTTTTAAGCATGCACATGCATCTTTTGGTAGATGCGGACGCAGTTTTCGGCAAAACCACACGATATGCATGCAAATGGTGCTTTTGGCAGAACGCGCTCGTGGATTTCTACCAAACGACGTGAAAAGCATGCCGATGCTGCTATTTTTAGCACCCGCACATGGATTTGTGCCAAAACGCGTGTTAAGTATGCACATGCATCTTTTGGTAGATGCGGACGCAGTTTTCTGCAAAACCACACGATATGCATGCAAATGGTGCTTTTGGCAGAACGCGCACGTGGATTTCTACCAAACGACGTGAAAAGCCTGCCGATGCTGCTCTTTTTAGCACCGGCACATGGATTTGTGCTAAAACGCGTTTAAACATGCACATGCATCTTTTGGTAGACGCGGACGCACTTTTCTGCAAAACCACACGATATGCATGCAAATGGTGCTTTTGGCAGAACGCGCACGTGGATTTCTACCAAACGACGTGAAAAGCCTGCCGATGCTGCTCCTTTTAGCACCGGCACATGGATTTGTGCTAAAACGCGTTTAAACATGCACATGCATCTTTTGGTAGACGCGGATGCAGTTTTCTGCAAAACTACACGATATGCATGCAAATGGTGCTTATGGCAGAACGCGCACGTGGATTTCCACCAAACGACGTGAAAAGCATGCCGATGCTGCTCTTTTTAGCACCCGCACATGGATTTGTGCCAAAACGCGTTTTAATCATGCACATGCATCTTTTGGTAGACGCGGGCGCAGTTTTCTGCAAAACCACGCGATATGCATGCAAATGGCGCTTTTGGCAGAACGCGCACGTGGATTTCTACCAAACGACGTGAAAAGCATGCCGATGCTGCTCTTTTTAGCACCCGCACATGGATTTGTGCCAAAACGCGTTTTAAGCATGCACATGCATCTTTTGGTAGATGCGGACGCAGTTTTCTGCAAAACCACACGATATGCATGCAAATGGTGCTTTTGGCAGAACGCGCACGTGGATTTCTACCAAACGACGTGAAAAGCCTGCCGATGCTGCTCTTTTTAGCACCGGCACATGGATTTGTGCTAAAACGCGTTTAAACATGCACATGCATCTTTTGGTAGACGCGGACGCACTTTTCTGCAAAACCACACGATATGCATGCAAATGGTGCTTTTGGCAGAACGCGCACGTGGATTTCTACCAAACGACGTGAAAAGCATGCCGATGCTGCTCTTTTTAGCACCCGCACATGGTTTGTGCCAAAACGCGTTTTAAGCATGCACATGCATCTTTTGGTAGACGCGGACGCAGTTTTCTACAAAACCACACGATATGCATGCAAATGGTGCTTTTGGCAGAACGCGCACGTGGATTTCTACCAAACGACGTGAAAAGCATGCGGATGCTGCTCTTTTTAGCACCCGCACATGGATTTGTGCCAAAAACGCGTTTTAAGCATGAACATGTATCTTTTGGTAGACGCGGACGCAGTTTTCTGCAAAACCGCACGATATGCATGCAAATGGTGCTTTTGGCAGAACGCGCACGTGGATTTCTACCAAACGACGTGAAAAGCATGCCGATGCTGCTCTTTTAGCACCCGCACATGGATTTGTGCCAAAACGCGTTTAAGCATGCACATGCATCTTTTGGTAGACGCGGACGCAGTTTTCTGCAAAACCGCACGATATACATGCAAATGGTGCTTATGGCAGAACGCGCACGTGGATTTCCACCAAACGACGTGAAAAGCATGCCGATGCTGCTCTTTTTAGCACCCGCACATGGATTTGTGCCAAAACGCGTTTTAATCATGCACATGCATCTTTTGGTAGACGCGGGCGCAGTTTTCTGCAAAACCACGCGATATGCATGCAAATGGCGCTTTTGGCAGAACGCGCACGTGGATTTCTACCAAACGACGTGAAAAGCATGCCGATGCTGCTCTTTTAGCACCCGCACATGGATTTGTGCCAAAACGCGTTTTAAGCATGCACAAGTATCTTTTGGTAGACGCGGACGCAGTTTTCTGCAAAACCACACGATATACATGCAAATGGTGCTTATGGCAGAACGCGCACGTGGATTTCCACCAAACGACGTGAAAAGCATGCCGATGCTGCTCTTTTTAGCACCCGCACATGGATTTGTGCCAAAACGCGTTTTAATCATGCACATGCATCTTTTGGTAGACGCGGGCGCAGTTTTCTGCAAAACCACGCGATATGCATGCAAATGGCGCTTTTGGCAGAACGCGCACGTGGATTTCTACCAAACGACGTGAAAAGCATGCCGATGCTGTTCTTTTTAGCACCCGCACATGGATTTGTGCCAAAACGCGTGTTAAGCATGCACATGCATCTTTTGGTAGACGCGGACGCAGTTTCCTGCAAAACCACACGATATGCATGCAAATGGTGCTTTTGGCAGAACGCGCACGTGGATTTCTACCAAACGACGTGAAAAGCCTGCCGATGCTGCTCTTTTTAGCACCGGCACATGGATTTGTGCCAAAACGCGTTTTAAGCATGCACATGCATCTTTTGGTAGACGCGGACGCAGTTTTCTGCAAAACCACACGATATACATGCAAATGGTGCTTTTGGCAGAACGCGCACGTGGATTTCTACCAAACGACGTGAAAAGCATGCCGATGCTGCTCTTTTTAGCACCCGCACATGGATTTGTGCCAAAACGCGTTTTAAGCATGCACGTGCATCTTTTGGTAGACGCGGACGCAGTTTTCTGCAAAACCACACGATATGCATGCAAATGGCGCTTTTGGCAGAACGCGCACGTGGATTTCTACCAAACGACGTGAAAAGCATGCCGATGCTGCTCTTTTTAGCACCCGCACATGGATTTGTGCCAAAACGCGTTTAAACATGCACATGAATCTTTTGGTAGACGCGGACGCAGTTTTCTGCAAAACCACACGATATGCATGCAAATGGTGCTTTTGGCAGAACGCGCACGTGGATTTCTACCAAACGACGTGAAAAGCATGCCGATGCTGCTCTTTTTAGCACACGCACATGGATTTGTGCCAAAACGCGTTTTAAGCAGCACATGCATCTTTTGGTAGATGCGGACGCAGTTTTCTGCAAAACCACACGATATGCATGCAAATGGTGCTTTTGGCAGAACGCGCACGTGGATTTCTACCAAACGACGTGAAAAGCATGCCGATGCTGCTCTTTTTAGCACCCGCACATGGATTTGTGCCAAAACGCGTTTTAAGCAGCACATGCATCTTTTGGTAGACGCGGACGCAGTTTTCTGCAAAACCACACGATATGCATGCAAATGGTGCTTTTGCGAGAACGCGCACGTGGATTTCTACCAAACGACGTGAAAAGCATTCCGATGCTGCTCTTTTTAGCACCCGCACATGGATTTGTGCCAAAACGCGTTTTAAGCATGCACATGCATCTTTTGGTAGACGCGGACGCAGTTTTCTGCAAAACCACACGATATACATGCAAATGGTGCTTTTGGCAGAACGCGCACGTGGATTTCTACCAAACGACGTGAAAAGCATGCCGATGCTGCTCTTTTTAGCACCCGCACATGGATTTGTGCCAAAACGCGTTTTAAGCATGCACGTGCATCTTTTGGTAGACGCGGACGCAGTTTTCTGCAAAACCACACGATATGCATGCAAATGGCGCTTTTGGCAGAACGCGCACGTGGATTTCTACCAAACGACGTGAAAAGCATGCCGATGCTGCTCTTTTTAGCACCCGCACATGGATTTGTGCCAAAACGCGTTTTAGGCATGCATATGCATCTTTTGGTAGACGCGGACGCAGTTTTCTGCAAAACCGCACGATATACATGCAAATGGTGCTTTTGGCAGAACGCGCACGTGGATTTCTACCAAACGACGTGAAAAGCATGCCGATGCTTCTCTTTTTAGCACCCGCACATGGATTTGTGCCAAAACGCGTTTTAAGCATGCACATGCATCCTTTGGTAGACGCGGACGCAGTTTTCTGCAAAACCGCACGATATGCATGCAAATGGTGCTTTTGGCAGAACGCGCACGTGGATTTCTACCAAACGACGTGAAAAGCATGCCGATGCTGCTCTTTTTAGCACCCGCACATGGATTTGTGCCAAAACGCGTTTTAAGCATGCACATGCATCTTTTCGTAGATGCGGACGCAGTTTTCTGCAAAACCGCACGATATGCATGCAAATGGTGCTTTTGGCAGAACGCGCACGTGGATTTCTACCAAACGACGTGAAAAGCATGCCGATGCTGCTCTTTTTAGCACCCGCACATGGATTTGTGCCAAAACGCGTTTTAAGCATGCACATGTATCTTTTGGTAGACGCGGACACAGTTTTCTGCAAAACCGCACGATATGCATGCAAATGGTGCTTTTGGCAGAACGCGCACGTGGATTTCTACCAAACGACGTGAAAAGCATGCCGATGCTGCTCTTTTTAGCACCCGCACATGGATTTGTGCCACAACGCGTTTTAAGCATGCACATGCATCTTTTGGTAGACGCGGACGCTGTTTTCTGCAAAACCACACGATATGCATGCAAATGGCGCTTTTGGCAGAACGCGCACGTGGATTTCTACCAAACGACGTGAAAAGCATGCCTATGCTGCTCTTTTTAGCACCCGCACATGGATTTGTGCCAAAACGCGTTTTAAGCATGCACATGCATCTTTTGGTAGACGCGGACGCAGTTTTCTGCAAAACCACACGATATGCATGCAAATGGCGCTTTTGGCAGAACGCGCACGTGGATTTCTACCAAACGACGTGAAAAGCATGCCGATGCTGCTCTTTTTAGCACCCGCACATGGATTTGTGCCAAAACGCGTTTTAAGCATGCACATGCATCTTTTGGTAGACGCGGACGCAGTTTTCTGCAAAACCGCACGATATACATGCAAATGGTGCCTTTGGCAGAACGCGCACGTGGATTTCTACCAAACGACGTGAAAAGCATGCCGATGCTGCTCTTTTTAGCACTGGCAGATGGATTTGTGCCAAAACGCGTTTTAACCATGCACATGCATCTTTTGGTAGACGCGGACGCAGTTTTCTGCAAAACCGCACGATATACATGCAAATGGTGCTTATGGCAGAACACGCACGTGGATTTCCACCAAACGACGTGAAAAGCATGCCGATGCTGCTCTTTTTAGCACCCGCACATGGATTTGTGCCAAAACGCGTTTTAATCATGCACATGCATCTTTTGGTAGACGCGGGCGCAGTTTTCTGCAAAACCACGCGATATGCATGCAAATGGTGCTTTTGGCAGAACGCGCACGTGGATTTCTACCAAACGACGTGAAAAGCATGCCGATGCTGCTCTTTTTAGCACCCGCACATGGATTTGTGCCAAAACGCGTTTTAAGCATGCACATGCATCTTTTGGTAGACGCGGACGCAGTTTTCTGCAAAACATCACGATATGCATGCAAATGGTGCTTTTGGCAGAACGCGCACGTGGATTTCTGCCAAACGACGTGAAAAGCATGCCGATGCTGCTCTTTTTAGCACCCGCACATGGATTTGTGCCAAAACGCGTTTTAAGCATGCACATGCATCTTTTGGTAGACGCGGACGCAGTTTTCTGCAAAAGCACACGATATACATGCAAATGGTGCTTTTGGCAGAACGCGCATGTGGATTTCTACCAAACGACGTGAAAAGCATGCCGATGCTGCTCTTTTTAACACGCGCACATGGATTTGTGCCAAAACGCGTTTTAAGCATGCACATGCATCTTTTGGTAGACGCGGACGCAGTTTTCTGCAAAACCACACGATATGCATGCAAATGGTGCTTTTGGCAGAACGCGCACGTGGATTTCTACCAAACGACGTGAAAAGCATGCCGATGCTGCTCTTTTTAGCACCCGCACATGGATTTGTGCCAAAACGCGTTTTAATCATGCACATCCATCTTTTGGTAGACGCGGACGCAGTTTTCTGCAAAACCACACGATATGCATGCAAATGGTGCTTTTGGCAGAACGCGCACGTGGATTTCTACCAAACGACGTGAAAAGCATGCCGATGCTGCTCTTTTTAGCACCCGCACATGGATTTGTGCCAAAACGCGTTTTGAGCATGCACATGCATCTTTTGGCAGACGCGGACGCAGTTTTCTGCAAAACCGCACGATATGCATGCAAATGGTGCTTTTGGTAGAACGCGCACGTGGATTTCTACCAAACGACGTGAAAAGCATGCCGATGCTGCTCTTTTTAGCACGCGCACATGGATTTGTGCCAAAACGCGTTTTAAGCATGCACATGCATCTTTTGGTAGACGCGGACGCAGTTTTCTGCAAAACCACACGATATGCATGCAAATGGTGCTTTTGGCAGAACGCGCACGTGGATTTCTACCAAACGACGTGAAAAGCACGCCGATGCTGCTCTTTTTAGCACCCGCACATGGATTTGTGCCAAAACGCGTTTTAATCATGCACATGCATCTTTTGGTAGACGCGGACGCAGTTTTCTGCAAAACCACACGATATGCATGCAAATGGTGCTTTTGGCAGAACGCGCACGTGGATTTCTACCAAACGACGTGAAAAGCATGCCGATGCTGCTCTTTTTAGCACCCGCACATGGATTTGTGCCAAAACGCGTTTTAAGCATGCACATGCATCTTTTGGCAGACGCGGACGCAGTTTTCTGCAAAACCGCACGATATGCATGCAAATGGTGCTTTTGGTAGAACGCGCACGTGGATTTCTACCAAACGACGTGAAAAGCATGCCGATGCTGCTATTTTTAGCACCCGCACATGGATTTGTGCCAAAACGCGTGTTAAGTATGCACATGCATCTTTTGGTAGATGCGGACGCAGTTTTCTGCAAAACCACACGATATGCATGCAAATGGTGCTTTTGGCAGAACGCGCACGTGGATTTCTACCAAACGACGTGAAAAGCATGCCGATGCTGCTCTTTTTAGCACCCGCACATGGATTTGTGCCAAAACGCGTTTTGAGCATGCACATGCATCTTTTGGCAGACGCGGACGCAGTTTTCTGCAAAACCGCACGATATGCATGCAAATGGTGCTTTTGGTAGAACGCGCACGTGGATTTCTACCAAACGACGTGAAAAGCATGCCGATGCTGCTCTTTTTAGCACGCGCACATGGATTTGTGCCAAAACGCGTTTTAAGCATGCACATGCATCTTTTGGTAGACGCGGACGCAGTTTTCTGCAAAACCACACGATATGCATGCAAATGGTGCTTTTGGCAGAACGCGCACGTGGATTTCTACCAAACGACGTGAAAAGCACGCCGATGCTGCTCTTTTTAGCACCCGCACATGGATTTGTGCCAAAACGCGTTTTAATCATGCACATGCATCTTTTGGTAGACGCGGACGCAGTTTTCTGCAAAACCACACGATATGCATGCAAATGGTGCTTTTGGCAGAACGCGCACGTGGATTTCTACCAAACGACGTGAAAAGCATGCCGATGCTGCTCTTTTTAGCACCCGCACATGGATTTGTGCCAAAACGCGTTTTAAGCATGCACATGCATCTTTTGGCAGACGCGGACGCAGTTTTCTGCAAAACCGCACGATATGCATGCAAATGGTGCTTTTGGTAGAACGCGCACGTGGATTTCTACCAAACGACGTGAAAAGCATGCCGATGCTGCTATTTTTAGCACCCGCACATGGATTTGTGCCAAAACGCGTGTTAAGTATGCACATGCATCTTTTGGTAGATGCGGACGCAGTTTTCTGCAAAACCACACGATATGCATGCAAATGGTGCTTTTGGCAGAACGCGCACGTGGATTTCTACCAAACGACGTGAAAAGCATGCCGATGCTGCTATTTTTAGCACCCGCACATGGATTTGTGCCAAAACGCGTGTTAAGTATGCACATGCATCTTTTGGTAGATGCGGACGCAGTTTTCTGCAAAACCACACGATATGCATGCAAATGGTGCTTTTGGCAGAACGCGCACGTGGATTTCTACCAAACGACGTGAAAAGCCTGCCGATGCTGCTCTTTTTAGCACCGGCACATGGATTTGTGCTAAAACGCGTTTAAACATGCACATGCATCTTTTGGTAGACGCGGACGCACTTTTCTGCAAAACCACACGATATGCATGCAAATGGTGCTTTTGGCAGAAAGCGCACGTGGATTTCTACCAAACGACGTGAAAAGCATGCCGATGCTGCTCTTTTTAGCACCGGCAGATGGATTTGTGCCAAAACGCGTTTTAACCATGCACATGCATCTTTTGGTAGACGCGGACGCAGTTTTCTGCAAAACCGCACGATATACATGCAAATGGTGCTTATGGCAGAACGCGCACGTGGATTTCCACCAAACGACGTGAAAAGCATGCCGATGCTGCTCTTTTTAGCACCCGCACATGGATTTGTGCCAAAACGCGTTTTAATCATGCACATGCATCTTTTGGTAGACGCGGGCGCAGTTTTCTGCAAAACCACGCGATATGCATGCAAATGGCGCTTTTGGCAGAACGCGCACGTGGATTTCTACCAAACGACGTGAAAAGCATGCCGATGCTGTTCTTTTTAGCACCCGCACATGGATTTGTGCCAAAACGCGTTTTAAGCATGCACATGCATCTTTTGGTAGACGCGGACGCAGTTTCCTGCAAAACCACACGATATGCATGCAAATGGTGCTTTTGGCAGAACGCGCACGTGGATTTCTACCAAACGACGTGAAAAGCCTGCCGATGCTGCTCTTTTTAGCACCGGCACATGGATTTGGGCTAAAACGCGTTTAAACATGCACATGAATCTTTTGGTAGACGCGGACGCAGTTTTCTGCAAAACCACACGATATGCATGCAAATGGTGCTTTTGGCAGAACGCGCACGTGGATTTCTACCAAACGACGTGAAAAGCATGCCGATGCTGCTCTTTTTAGCACACGCACATGGATTTGTGCCAAAACGCGTTTTAAGCAGCACATGCATCTTTTGGTAGATGCGGACGCAGTTTTCTGCAAAACCACACGATATGCATGCAAATGGTGCTTTTGGCAGAACGCGCACGTGGATTTCTACCAAACGACGTGAAAAGCATGCCGATGCTGCTCTTTTTAGCACCCGCACATGGATTTGTGCCAAAACGCGTTTTAAGCAGCACATGCATCTTTTGGTAGACGCGGACGCAGTTTTCTGCAAAACCACACGGTATGCATGCAAATGGTGCTTTTGCGAGAACGCGCACGTGGATTTCTACCAAACGACGTGAAAAGCATTCCGATGCTGCTCTTTTTAGCACCCGCACATGGATTTGTGCCAAAACGCGTTTTAAGCATGCACATGCATCTTTTGGTAGACGCGGACGCAGTTTTCTGCAAAACCACACGATATACATGCAAATGGTGCTTTTGGCAGAACGCGCACGTGGATTTCTACCAAACGACGTGAAAAGCATGCCGATGCTGCTCTTTTTAGCACCCGCACATGGATTTGTGCCAAAACGCGTTTTAAGCATGCACGTGCATCTTTTGGTAGACGCGGACGCAGTTTTCTGCAAAACCACACGATATGCATGCAAATGGCGCTTTTGGCAGAACGCGCACGTGGATTTCTACCAAACGACGTGAAAAGCATGCCGATGCTGCTCTTTTTAGCACCCGCACATGGATTTGTGCCAAAACGCGTTTTAAGCATGCATATGCATCTTTTGGTAGACGCGGACGCAGTTTTCTGCAAAACCGCACGATATACATGCAAATGGTGCTTTTGGCAGAACGCGCACGTGGATTTCTACCAAACGACGTGAAAAGCATGCCGATGCTTCTCTTTTTAGCACCCGCACATGGATTTGTGCCAAAACGCGTTTTAAGCATGCACATGCATCCTTTGGTAGACGCGGACGAAGTTTTCTGCAAAACCGCACGATATGCATGCAAATGGTGCTTTTGGCAGAACGCGCACGTGGATTTCTACCAAACGACGTGAAAAGCATGCCGATGCTGCTCTTTTTAGCACCCGCACATGGATTTGTGCCAAAACGCGTTTTAAGCATGCACATGCATCTTTTCGTAGATGCGGACGCAGTTTTCTGCAAAACCGCACGATATGCATGCAAATGGTGCTTTTGGCAGAACGCGCACGTGGATTTCTACCAAACGACGTGAAAAGCATGCCGATGCTGCTCTTTTTAGCACCCGCACATGGATTTGTGCCAAAACGCGTTTTAAGCATGCACATGTATCTTTTGGTAGACGCGGACACAGTTTTCTGCAAAACCGCACGATATGCATGCAAATGGTGCTTTTGGCAGAACGCGCACGTGGATTTCTACCAAACGACGTGAAAAGCATGCCGATGCTGCTCTTTTTAGCACCCGCACATGGATTTGTGCCACAACGCGTTTTAAGCATGCACATGCATCTTTTGGTAGACGCGGACGCTGTTTTCTGCAAAACCACACGATATGCATGCAAATGGCGCTTTTGGCAGAACGCGCACGTGGATTTCTACCAAACGACGTGAAAAGCATGCCTATGCTGCTCTTTTTAGCACCCGCACATGGATTTGTGCCAAAACGCGTTTTAAGCATGCACATGCATCTTTTGGTAGACGCGGACGCAGTTTTCTGCAAAACCACACGATATGCATGCAAATGGCGCTTTTGGCAGAACGCGCACGTGGATTTCTACCAAACGACGTGAAAAGCATGCCGATGCTGCTCTTTTTAGCACCCGCACATGGATTTGTGCCAAAACGCGTTTTAAGCATGCACATGCATCTTTTGGTAGACGCGGACGCAGTTTTCTGCAAAACCGCACGATATACATGCAAATGGTGCCTTTGGCAGAACGCGCACGTGGATTTCTACCAAACGACGTGAAAAGCATGCCGATGCTGCTCTTTTTAGCACTGGCAGATGGATTTGTGCCAAAACGCGTTTTAACCATGCACATGCATCTTTTGGTAGACGCGGACGCAGTTTTCTGCAAAACCGCACGATATACATGCAAATGGTGCTTATGGCAGAACACGCACGTGGATTTCCACCAAACGACGTGAAAAGCATGCCGATGCTGCTCTTTTTAGCACCCGCACATGGATTTGTGCCAAAACGCGTTTTAATCATGCACATGCATCTTTTGGTAGACGCGGGCGCAGTTTTCTGCAAAACCACGCGATATGCATGCAAATGGTGCTTTTGGCAGAACGCGCACGTGGATTTCTACCAAACGACGTGAAAAGCATGCCGATGCTGCTCTTTTTAGCACCCGCACATGGATTTGTGCCAAAACGCGTTTTAAGCATGCACATGCATCTTTTGGTAGACGCGGACGCAGTTTTCTGCAAAACATCACGATATGCATGCAAATGGTGCTTTTGGCAGAACGCGCACGTGGATTTCTGCCAAACGACGTGAAAAGCATGCCGATGCTGCTCTTTTTAGCACCCGCACATGGATTTGTGCCAAAACGCGTTTTAAGCATGCACATGCATCTTTTGGTAGACGCGGACGCAGTTTTCTGCAAAAGCACACGATATACATGCAAATGGTGCTTTTGGCAGAACGCGCATGTGGATTTCTACCAAACGACGTGAAAAGCATGCCGATGCTGCTCTTTTTAACACGCGCACATGGATTTGTGCCAAAACGCGTTTTAAGCATGCACATGCATCTTTTGGTAGACGCGGACGCAGTTTTCTGCAAAACCACACGATATGCATGCAAATGGTGCTTTTGGCAGAACGCGCACGTGGATTTCTACCAAACGACGTGAAAAGCATGCCGATGCTGCTCTTTTTAGCACCCGCACATGGATTTGTGCCAAAACGCGTTTTAATCATGCACATCCATCTTTTGGTAGACGCGGACGCAGTTTTCTGCAAAACCACACGATATGCATGCAAATGGTGCTTTTGGCAGAACGCGCACGTGGATTTCTACCAAACGACGTGAAAAGCATGCCGATGCTGCTCTTTTTAGCACCCGCACATGGATTTGTGCCAAAACGCGTTTTGAGCATGCACATGCATCTTTTGGCAGACGCGGACGCAGTTTTCTGCAAAACCGCACGATATGCATGCAAATGGTGCTTTTGGTAGAACGCGCACGTGGATTTCTACCAAACGACGTGAAAAGCATGCCGATGCTGCTCTTTTTAGCACGCGCACATGGATTTGTGCCAAAACGCGTTTTAAGCATGCACATGCATCTTTTGGTAGACGCGGACGCAGTTTTCTGCAAAACCACACGATATGCATGCAAATGGTGCTTTTGGCAGAACGCGCACGTGGATTTCTACCAAACGACGTGAAAAGCACGCCGATGCTGCTCTTTTTAGCACCCGCACATGGATTTGTGCCAAAACGCGTTTTAATCATGCACATGCATCTTTTGGTAGACGCGGACGCAGTTTTCTGCAAAACCACACGATATGCATGCAAATGGTGCTTTTGGCAGAACGCGCACGTGGATTTCTACCAAACGACGTGAAAAGCATGCCGATGCTGCTCTTTTTAGCACCCGCACATGGATTTGTGCCAAAACGCGTTTTAAGCATGCACATGCATCTTTTGGCAGACGCGGACGCAGTTTTCTGCAAAACCGCACGATATGCATGCAAATGGTGCTTTTGGTAGAACGCGCACGTGGATTTCTACCAAACGACGTGAAAAGCATGCCGATGCTGCTATTTTTAGCACCCGCACATGGATTTGTGCCAAAACGCGTGTTAAGTATGCACATGCATCTTTTGGTAGATGCGGACGCAGTTTTCTGCAAAACCACACGATATGCATGCAAATGGTGCTTTTGGCAGAACGCGCACGTGGATTTCTACCAAACGACGTGAAAAGCATGCCGATGCTGCTATTTTTAGCACCCGCACATGGATTTGTGCCAAAACGCGTGTTAAGTATGCACATGCATCTTTTGGTAGATGCGGACGCAGTTTTCTGCAAAACCACACGATATGCATGCAAATGGTGCTTTTGGCAGAACGCGCACGTGGATTTCTACCAAACGACGTGAAAAGCCTGCCGATGCTGCTCTTTTTAGCACCGGCACATGGATTTGTGCTAAAACGCGTTTAAACATGCACATGCATCTTTTGGTAGACGCGGACGCACTTTTCTGCAAAACCACACGATATGCATGCAAATGGTGCTTTTGGCAGAAAGCGCACGTGGATTTCTACCAAACGACGTGAAAAGCATGCCGATGCTGCTCTTTTTAGCACCGGCAGATGGATTTGTGCCAAAACGCGTTTTAACCATGCACATGCATCTTTTGGTAGACGCGGACGCAGTTTTCTGCAAAACCGCACGATATACATGCAAATGGTGCTTATGGCAGAACGCGCACGTGGATTTCCACCAAACGACGTGAAAAGCATGCCGATGCTGCTCTTTTTAGCACCCGCACATGGATTTGTGCCAAAACGCGTTTTAATCATGCACATGCATCTTTTGGTAGACGCGGGCGCAGTTTTCTGCAAAACCACGCGATATGCATGCAAATGGCGCTTTTGGCAGAACGCGCACGTGGATTTCTACCAAACGACGTGAAAAGCATGCCGATGCTGTTCTTTTTAGCACCCGCACATGGATTTGTGCCAAAACGCGTTTTAAGCATGCACAAGTATCTTTTGGTAGACGCGGACGCAGTTTTCTGCAAAACCACACGATATACATGCAAATGGTGCTTTTGGCAGAACGCGCACGTGGATTTCTACCAAACGACGTGAAAAGCATGCCGATGCTGCTCTTTTTAGCACCCGCACATGGATTTGTGCCAAAACGCGTTTTAAGCAGCACATGCATCTTTTGGTAGACGCGGACGCAGTTTTCTGCAAAACCACACGATATACATGCAAATGGTGCTTTTGGCAGAACGCGCACGTGGATTTCTACCAAACGACGTGAAAGGCATGCCGATGCTGCTCTTTTTAGCACCCGCACATGGTTTGTGCCAAAACGCGTTTTAAGCATGCACATGCATCTTTTGGTAGACGCGGACGCAGTTTTCTACAAAACCACACGATATGCATGCAAATGGTGCTTTTGGCAGAACGCGCACGTGGATTTCTACCAAACGACGTGAAAAGCATGCGGATGCTGCTCTTTTTAGCACCCGCACATGGATTTGTGCCAAAACGCGTTTTAAGCATGAACATGTATCTTTTGGTAGACGCGGACGCAGTTTTCTGCAAAACCGCACGATATGCATGCAAATGGTGCTTTTGGCAGAACGCGCACGTGGATTTCTACCAAACGACGTGAAAAGCATGCCGATGCTGCTCTTTTTAGCACCCGCACATGGATTTGTGCCAAAACGCGTTTTAAGCATGCACATGCATCTTTTGGTAGACGCGGACGCAGTTTTCTGCAAAACCACACGATATGCATGCAAATGGCGCTTTTGGCAGAACGCGCACGTGGATTTCTACCAAACGACGTGAAAAGCATGCCGATGCTGCTCTTTTTAGCACCCGCAAATGGATTTGTGCCAAAACGCGTTTTAAGCATGCACATGCATCTTTTGGTAGACGCGGACGCAGTTTTCTGCAAAGCCACACGATATACATGCAAATGGTGCTTTTGGCAGAACGCGCACGTGGATTTCTACCAAACGACGTGAAAAGCATGCCGATGCTGCTCTTTTTAGCACCGGCAGATGGATTTGTGCCAAAACGCGTTTTAAGCATGCACATGCATCTTTTGGTAGACGCGGACGCACTTTTCTGCAAAACCACACGATATGCATGCAAATGGTGCTTTTGGCAGAATGCGCACGTGGATTTCTACCAAACGACGTGAAAAGCATGCCGATGCTGCTCTTTTTAGCACCCGCACATGGATTTGTGCCAATACGCGTATTAAGCATGCACATGTATCTTTTGGTAGACGCGGACGCAGTTTTCTGCAGAACCGCACGATATGCATGCAAATGGTGCTTTTGGCAGAACGCGCACGTGGATTTCTACCAAACGACGTGAAAAGCATGCCGATGCTGCTCTTTTTAGCACCCGCACATGGATTTGTGCCAAAACGCGTGTTAAGCATGCACATGCATCTTTTGGTAGACGCGGACGCAGTTTTCTGCAAAACCACACGATATGCATGCAGATGGCGCTTTTGGCAGAACGCGCACGTGGATTTCTACCATACGACGTGAAAAGCATGCCGATGCTGCTCTTTTTAGCACCCGCACATGGATTTGTGCCAAAACGCGTTTTAAGCATGCACATGCATCTTTTGGTAGACGCGGACGCAGTTTTCTGCAAAACCACACGATATACATGCAAATGGTGCTTTTGGCAGAACGCGCACGTGGATTTCTACCAAACGACGTGAAAAGCATGCCGATGCTGCTCTTTTTAGCACCCGCACATGGATTTGTGCCAAAACGCGTTTTAAGCAGCACATGCATCTTTTGGTAGACGCGGACGCAGTTTTCTGCAAAACCACACGATATGCATGCAAATGGTGCTTTTGGCAGAACGCGCACGTGGATTTCTACCAAACGACGTGAAAAGCATGCCGATGCTGCTCTTTTTAGCACCCGCACATGGATTTGTGCCAAAACGCGTTTTAAGCATGCACATGCATCTTTTGGTAGACGCGGACGCAGTTTTCTGCAAAACCACACGATATGCATGCAAATGGTGCTTTTGGCAGAACGCGCACGTGGATTTCTGCCAAACGACGTGAAAAGCATGCCGATGCTGCTCTTTTTAGCACCGGCACATGGATTTGTGCTAAAACGCGTTTTAAGCATGCACATGCATCTTTTGGTAGACGCGGACGCAGTTTTCTGCAAAACCACACGATATGCATGCAAATGGTGCTTTTGGCAGAACGCGCACGTGGATTTCTACCAAACGACGTGAAAAGCATGCCGATGCTGCTCTTTTTAGCACCCGCAAATGGATTTATGCCAAAACGCGTTTTAAGCATGCACTTGCATCTTTTGGTAGACGCGGACGCAGTTTTCTGCAAAACCACACGATATGCAATCAAATGGTGCTTTTGGCAGAACGCGCACGTGGATTTCTACCAAACGACGTGAAAAGCATGCCGATGCTGCTCGTTTTAGCACCGGCACATGGATTTGTGCCAAAACGCGTTTTAAGCATGCACATGCATCTTTTGGTAGACGCGGACGCAGTTTTCTGCAAAACCACACGATATGCATGCAAATGGTGCTTTTGGCAGAACGCGCACGTGGATTTCTACCAAACGACGTGAAAAGCCTGCCGATGCTGCTCCTTTTAGCACCGGCACATGGATTTGTGCTAAAACGCGTTTAAACATGCACATGCATCTTTTGGTAGACGCGGACGCAGTTTTCTGCAAAACCACACGATATGCATGCAAATGGTCCTTTTGGCAGAACGCGCACGTGGATTTCTACCAAACGACGTGAAAAGCATGCCGATGCTGCTCTTTTTAGCACACGCACATGGATTTGTGCCAAAACGCGTTTTAAGCAGCACATGCATCTTTTGGTAGACGCGGACGCAGTTTTCTGCAAAACCACACGATATGCATGCAAATGGTGCTTTTGGCAGAACGCGCACGTGGATTTCCACCAAACGACGTGAAAAGCATGCAGATGCTGCACTTTTTAGCACCCGCACATGGATTTGTGCCAAAACGCGTTTTAAGCATACACATGCATCTTTTGGTAGACGCGGGCGCAGTTTTCTGCAAAACCACACGATATGCATGCAGATGGCGCTTTTGGCAGAACGCGCACGTGGATTTCTACCATACGACGTGAAAAGCATGCCGATGCTGCTCTTTTTAGCACCCGCACATGGATTTGTGCCAAAACGCGTTTTAAGCATGCACATGCATCTTTTGGTAGACGCGGACGCAGTTTTCTGCAAAACCACACGATATACATGCAAATGGTGCTTTTGGTAGAACGCGCACGTGGATTTCTACCAAACGACGCGAAAAGCATGCCGATGCTGCTCTTTTTAGCACCCGCACATGGATTTGTGCCAAAACGCGTTTTAAGCAGCACATGCATCTTTTGGTAGATGCGGACGCAGTTTTCTGCAAAACCACACGATATGCATGCAAATGGTGCTTTTGGCAGAACGCGCACGTGGATTTCTACCAAACGACGTGAAAAGCATGCCGATGCTGCTCTTTTTAGCACCCGCACATGGATTTGTGCCAAAACGCGTTTTAAGCATGCACATGCATCTTTTGGTAGACGCGGACGCAGTTTTCTGCAAAACCACACGATATGCATGCAAATGGTGCTTTTGGCAGAACGCGCACGTGGATTTCTACCAAACCACGTGAAAAGCATGCCGATGCTGCTCTTTTTAGCACCCGCACATGGATTTGTGCCAAAACGCGTGTTAAGCATGCACATGCATCTTTTGGTAGACGCGGACGCAGTTTTCTGCAAAACCACACGATATGCATGCAGATGGCGCTTTTGGCAGAACGCGCACGTGGATTTCTACCATACGACGTGAAAAGCATGCCGATGCTGCTCTTTTTAGCACCCGCACATGGATTTGTGCCAAAACGCGTTTTAAGCATGCACATGCATCTTTTGGTAGACGCGGACGCAGTTTTCTGCAAAACCACACGATATACATGCAAATGGTGCTTTTGGCAGAACGCGCACGTGGATTTCTACCAAACGACGTGAAAAGCATGCCGATGCTGCTCTTTTTAGCACACGCACATGGATTTGTGCCAAAACGCGTTTTAAGCAGCACATGCATCTTTTGGTAGACGCGGACGCAGTTTTCTGCAAAACCACACGATATGCATGCAAATGGTGCTTTTGGCAGAACGCGCACGTGGATTTCTACCAAACGACGTGAAAAGCATGCCGATGCTGCTCTTTTTAGCACCCGCACATGGATTTGTGCCAAAACGCGTTTTAAGCAGCACATGCATCTTTTGGTAGACGCGGACGCAGTTTTCTGCAAAACCACACGATATGCATGCAAATGGTGCTTTTGCGAGAACGCGCACGTGGATTTCTACCAAACGACGTGAAAAGCATTCCGATGCTGCTCTTTTTAGCACCCGCACATGAATTTGTGCCAAAACGCGTTTTAAGCATGCACATGCATCTTTTGGTAGACGCGGACGCAGTTTTCTGCAAAACCACACGATATACATGCAAATGGTGCTTTTGGCAGAACGCGCACGTGGATTTCTACCAAACGACGTGAAAAGCATGCCGATGCTGCTCTTTTTAGCACCCGCACATGGATTTGTGCCAAAACGCGTTTTAAGCATGCACATGCATCTTTTGGTAGACGCGGACGCAGTTTTCTGCAAAACCACACGATATGCATGCAAATGGCGCTTTTGGCAGAACGCGCACGTGGATTTCTACCAAACGACGTGGAAAGCATGCCGATGCTGCTCTTTTTAGCACCCGCACATGGATTTGTGCCAAAACGCGTTTAAGCATGCACATGCATCTTTTGGTAGACGCGGACGCAGTTTTCTGCAAAACCGCACGATATACATGCAAATGGTGCTTTTGGCAGAACGCGCACGTGGATTTCTACCAAACGACGTGAAAAGCATGCCGATGCTTCTCTTTTTAGCACCCGCACATGGATTTGTGCCAAAACGCGTTTTAAGCATGCACATGCATCCTTTGGTAGACGCGGACGCAGTTTTCTGCAAAACCGCAGGATATGCATGCAAATGGTGCTTTTGGCAGAACGCGCACGTGGATTTCTACCAAACGACGTGAAAAGCATGCCGATGCTGCTCTTTTTAGCACCCGCACATGGATTTGTGCCAAAACGCGTTTTAAGCATGCACATGCATCTTTTCGTAGACGCGGACGCAGTTTTCTGCAAAACCGCACGATATGCATGCAAATGGTGCTTTTGGCAGAACGCGCACGTGGATTTCTACCAAACGACGTGAAAAGCATGCCGATGCTGCTCTTTTTAGCACCCGCACATGGATTTGTGCCAAAACGCGTTTTAAGCATGCACATGTATCTTTTGGTAGACGCGGACGCAGTTTTCTGCAAAACCGCACGATATGCATGCAAATGGTGCTTTTGGCAGAACGCGCACGTGGATTTCTACCAAACGACGTGAAAAGCATGCCGATGCTGCTCTTTTTAGCACCCGCACAGGGATTTGTGCCAAAACGCGTTTTAAGCATGCACATGCATCTTTTGGTAGACGCGGACGCAGTTTTCTGCAAAACCGCACGATATACATGCAAATGGTGCCTTTGGCAGAACGCGCACGTGGATTTCTACCAAACGACGTGAAAAAGCATGCCGATGCTGCTCTTTTTAGCACCCGCACATGGATTTGTGCCAAAACGCGTTTTAAGCATGCACATGCATCTTTTGGTAGACGCGGACGCAGTTTTCTGCAAAACCACACGATATGCATGCAAATGGCGCTTTTGGCAGAACGCGCACGTGGATTTCTACCAAACGACGTGAAAAGCATGCGGATGCTGCTCTTTTTAGCACCCGCACATGGATTTGTGCCAAAACGCGTTTTAAGCATGCACATGCATCTTTTGGTAGACGCGGACGCAGTTTTCTGCAAAACCGCACGATATACATGCAAATGGCGCCTTTGGCAGAACGCGCACGTGGATTTCTACCAAACGACGTGAAAAGCATGCCGATGCTTCTCTTTTTAGCACCCGCACATGGATTTGTGCCAAAACGCGTTTTAAGCATGCACATGCAGCCTTTGGTAGACGCGGACGCAGTTTTCTGCAAAACCGCACGATATGCATGCAAATGGTGCTTTTGGCAGAACGCGCACGTGGATTTCTACCAAACGACGTGAAAAGCATGCCGATGCTGCTCTTTTTAGCACCCGCACATGGATTTGTGCCAAAACGCGTTTTAAGCATGCACATGCATCTTTACGTAGACGCGGACGCAGTTTTCTGCAAAACCGCACGATATGCATGCAAATGGTGCTTTTGGCAGAACGCGCACGTGGATTTCTACCAAACGACGTGAAAAGCATGCCGATGCTGCTCTTTTTAGCACCCGCACATGGATTTGTGCCAAAACGCGTTTTAAGCATGCACATGCATCTTTTGGTAGACGCGGACGCAGTTTTCGGCAAAACCACACGATATGTATGCAAATGGTGCTTATGGCAGAACGCGCACGTGGATTTCTACCAAACGACGTGAAAAGCATGCCGATGCTGCTCTTTTTAGCACCCGCACATGGATTTGTGCCAAAACGCGTTTTAAGCATACACATGCATCTTTTGGTAGACGCGGGCGCAGTTTTCTGCAAAACCACACGATATGCATGCAGATGGCGCTTTTGGCAGAACGCGCACGTGGATTTCTACCATACGACGTGAAAAGCATGCCGATGCTGCTCTTTTTAGCACCCGCACATGGATTTGTGCCAAAACGCGTTTTAAGCATGCACATGCATCTTTTGGTAGACGCGGACGCAGTTTTCTGCAAAACCACACGATATACATGCAAATGGTGCTTTTGGCAGAACGCGCACGTGGATTTCTACCAAACGACGTGAAAAGCATGCCGATGCTGCTCTTTTTAGCACCCGCACATGGATTTGTGCCAAAACGTGTTTTAAGCAGCACATGCATCTTTTGGTAGATGCGGACGCAGTTTTCTGCAAAACCACACGATATGCATGCAAATGGTGCTTTTGGCAGAACGCGCACGTGGATTTCTACCAAACGACGTGAAAAGCATGCCGACGCTGCTCTTTTTAGCACCCGCACGTGGATTTGTGCCAAAACGCGTTTTAAGCATGCACATGCATCTTTTGGTAGACGCGGACGCAGTTTTCTGCAAAACCACACGATATGCATGCAAATGGTGCTTTTGGCAGAACGCGCACGTGGATTTCTACCAAACGACGTGAAAAGCATGCCGATGCTGCTCTTTTTAGCACACGCACATGGATTTGTGCCAAAACGCGTTTTAAGCAGCACATGCATCTTTTGGTAGACGCGGACGCAGTTTTCTGCAAAACCACACGATATGCATGCAAATGGTGCTTTTGGCAGAACGCGCACGTGGATTTCTACCAAACGACGTGAAAAGCATGCCGATGCTGCTCTTTTTAGCACCCGCACATGGATTTGTGCCAAAACGCGTTTTAAGCATGCACATGTATCTTTTGGTAGACGCGGACGCAGTTTTCTGCAAGACCGCACGATATGCATGCAAATGGTGCTTTTGGCAGAACGAGCACGTGGATTTCTACCAAACGACGTGAAAAGCATGCCGATGCTGCTCTTTTTAGCACCCGCACATGGATTTGTGCCAAAACGCATTTTAAGCATGCACATGCATCTTTTGGTAGACGCGGACGCTGTTTTCTGCAAAACCACACGATATGCATGCAAATGGCGCTTTTGGCAGAACGCGCACGTGGATTTCTACCAAACGACGTGAAAAGCATGCCGATACTGCTCTTTTTAGCACCCGCACATGGATTTGTGCCAAAACGCGTTTTAAGCATGCACATGCATCTTTTGGTAGACGCGGACGCAGTTTTCTGCAAAACCGCACGATATGCATGCAAATGGTGCTTTTGGCAGAACGCGCACGTGGATTTCTAACAAACGACGTGAAAAGCATGCCGATGCTGCTCTTTTTAGCACCCGCACATGGATTTGTGCCAAAACGCGTTTTAAGCATGCACATGCATCTTTTGTAGACGCGGACGCAGTTTTCGGCAAAACCACACGATATGTATGCAAATGGTGCTTTTGGCAGAACGCGCGCGTGGATTTCTACCAAACGACGTGAAAAGCATGCCGATGCTGCTATTTTTAGCACCCGCACATGGATTTGTGCCAAAAGGCGTGTTAAGTATGCACATGCATCTTTTGGTAGACGCGGACGCAGTTTTCTGCAAAACCGCACGATATGCATGCAAATGGTGCTTTTGGCAGAACGCGCACGTGGATTTCCACCAAACGACGTGAAAAGCATGCCGATGCTGCTCTTTTTAGCACCCGCACATGGATTTGTGCCAAAACGCGTTTTAAGCATACACATGCATCTTTTGGTAGACGCGGGCGCAGTTTTCTGCAAAACCACACGATATGCATGCAGATGGCGCTTTTGGCAGAACGCGCACGTGGATTTCTACCATACGACGTGAAAAGCATGCCGATGCTGCTCTTTTTAGCACCCGCACATGGATTTGTGCCAAAACGCGTTTTAAGCATGCACATGCATCTTTTGGTAGACGCGGACGCAGTTTTCTGCAAAACCACACGATATACATGCAAATGGTGCTCTTGGCAGAACGCGCACGTGGATTTCTACCAAACGACGCGAAAAGCATGCCGATGCTGCTCTTTTTAGCACCCGCACATGGATTTGTGCCAAAACGCGTTTTAAGCATGCACATGCATCTTTTGTTAGACGCGGACGCAGTTTTCTGCAAAACCACACGATATGCATGCAAATGGCGCTTTTGGCAGAACGCGCACGTGGATTTCTACCAAACGACGTGAAAAGCATGCCGATGCTGCTCTTTTTAGCACCCGCACATGGATTTGTGCCAAAACGCGTTTTAAGCATGCACATGCATCTTTTGGTAGACGCGGACGCAGTTTTCTGCAAAACCGCACGATATACATGCAAATGGTGCTTTTGGCAGAACGCGCACGTGGATTTCTACCAAACGACGTGAAAAGCATGCCGATGCTTCTCTTTTTAGCACGCGCACATGGATTTGTGCCAAAACGCGTTTTAAGCATGCACATGCATCCTTTGGTAGACGCGGACGCAGTTTTCTGCAAAACCGCACGATATGCATGCAAATGGTGCTTTTGGCAGAACGCGCACGTGGATTTCTACCAAACGACGTGAAAAGCATGCCGATGCTGCTCTTTATAGCACCCGCACATGGATTTGTGCCAAAACGCGTTTTAAGCATGGACATGCATCTTTTCGTAGACGCGGACGCAATTTTCTGCAAAACCGCACGATATGCATGCAAATGGTGCTTTTGGCAGAACGCGCACGTGGATTTCTACCAAACGACGTGAAAAGCATGCCGATGCTGCTCTTTTTAGCACCCGCACATGGATTTGTGCAAAACGCGTTTTAAGCATGCACATGTATCTTTTGGTAGACGCGGACGCAGTTTTCTGCAAAACCGCACGATATGCATGCAAATGGTGCTTTTGGCAGAACGCGCACGTGGATTTCTACCAAACGACGTGAAAAGCATGCCGATGCTGCTCTTTTTAGCACCCGCACATGGATTTGTGCCAAAACGCGTTTTAAGCATGCACATGCATCTTTTGGTAGACGCGGACGCTGTTTTCTGCAAAACCACACGATATGCATGCAAATGGCGCTTTTGGCAGAACGCGCACGTGGATTTCTACAAACGACGTGAAAAGCATGCCTATGCTGCTCTTTTTAGCACCCGCACATGGATTTGTGCCAAAACGCGTTTTAAGCATGCACATGCATCTTTTGGTAGACGCGGACGCAGTTTTCTGCAAAACCGCACGATATACATGCAAATGGTGCTTTTGGCAGAACGCGCACGTGGATTTCTACCAAACGACGTGAAAAGCATGCCGATGCTGCTCTTTTTAGCACCCGCACATGGATTTGTGCCAAAACGCGTTTTAAGCATGCACATGCATCTTTTGGTAGACGCGGACGCAGTTTTCTGCAAAACCACACGATATGCATGCAAATGGCGCTTTTGGCAGAACGCGCACGTGGATTTCTACCAAACGACGTGAAAAGCATGCGATGCTGCTCTTTTTAGCACCCGCACATGGATTTGTGCCAAAACGCGTTTTAAGCATGCACATGCATCTTTTGGTAGACGCGGACGCAGTTTTCTGCAAAACCGCACGATATACATGCAAATGGTGCCTTTGGCAGAACGCGCACGTGGATTTCTACCAAACGACGTGAAAAGCATGCCGATGCTTCTCTTTTTAGCACCCGCACATGGATTTGTGCCAAAACGCGTTTTAAGCATGCACATGCATCCTTTGGTAGACGCGGACGCAGTTTTCTGCAAAACCGCACGATATGCATGCAAATGGTGCTTTTGGCAGAACGCGCACGTGGTTTTCTACCAAACGACGTGAAAAGCATGCCGATGCTGCTCTTTTTAGCACCCGCACATGGATTTGTGCCAAAACGCGTTTTAAGCATGCACATGCATCTTTTCGTAGACGCGGACGCAGTTTTCTGCAAAACCGCACGATATGCATGCAAATGGTGCTTTTGGCAGAACGCGCACGTGGATTTCTACCAAACGACGTGAAAAGCATGCCGATGCTGCTCTTTTTAGCACCCGCACATGGATTTGTGCCAAAACGCGTTTTAAGCATGCACATGCATCTTTTGGTAGACGCGGACGCAGTTTTCGGCAAAACCACACGATATGTATGCAAATGGTGCTTTTGGCAGAACGCGCACGTGGATTTCTACCAAACGACGTGAAAAGCATGCCGATGCTGCTCTTTTTAGCACCCGCACATGGATTTGTGCCAAAACGCGTTTTAAGCATGCACATGCATCTTTTGGTAGACAAGGACGCAGTTTTCTGCAAAACCACACGATATGCATGCAAATGGCGCTTTTGGCAGAACGCGCACGTGGATTTCTACCAAACGACGTGAAAAGCATGCCGATGCTGCTCTTTTTAGCACCCGCGTATGGATTTGGGCCAAAACGCGTTTTAAGCATGCACATGCATCTTTTGGTAGACGCGGACGCAGTTTTCTGCAAAACAACACGATATGCATGCAAATGGTGCTTTTGGCAGAACGCGCACGTGGATTTCTACCAAACGACGTGAAAAGCATGCCGATGCTGCTCTTTTTAGCACCCGCACATGGATTTGTGCCAAAACGCGTTTTAAGCATGCACATGCATCTTTTGGTAGACGCGGACGCAGTTTTCTGCAAAACCGCGCGATATGCATGCAAATGGTGCTTTTGGCAGAACGCGCACGTGGATTTCTACCAAGCGACGTGAAAAGCATGCCGATGCTGCTCTTTTTAGCACCCGCACATGAATTTGTGCCAAAACGCGTTTTAAGCATGCACATGCATCTTTTCGTAGACGCGGACGCAGTTTTCTGCAAAACCGCACGATATGCATGCAAATGGTGCTTTTGGCAGAACGCGCACGTGATTTCTACCAAACGACGTGAAAACCATGCCGATGCTGCTCTTTTTAGCACCCGCACATGGATTTGTGCCAAAACGCGTTTTAAGCATGCACATGCATCTTTTGGTAGACGCGGACGCAGTTTTCGGCAAAACCACACGATATGTATGCAAATGGTGCTTTTGGCAGAACGCGCGCATCGATTTCTACCAAACGACGTGAAAAGCATGCCGATGCTGCTATTTTTAGCACCCGCACATGGATTTGTGCCAAAAGGCGTGTTAAGTATGCACATGCATCTTTTGGTAGACGCGGACGCAGTTTTCTGCAAAACCGCACGATATGCATGCAAATGGTGCTTTTGGCAGAACGCGCACGTGGATTTCCACCAAACGACGTGAAAAGCATGCCGATGCTGCTCTTTTTAGCACCCGCACATGGATTTGTGCCAAAACGCGTTTTAAGCATACACATGCATCTTTTGGTAGACGCGGGCGCAGTTTTCTGCAAAACCACACGATATGCATGGAGATGGCGCTTTTGGCAGAACGCGCACGTGGATTTCTACCATACGACGTGAAAAGCATGCCGATGCTGCTCTTTTTAGCACCCGCACATGGATTTGTGCCAAAACGCGTTTTAAGCATGCACATGCATCTTTTGGTAGACGCGGACGCAGTTTTCTGCAAAACCACACGATATACATGCAAATGGTGCTTTTGGCAGAACGCGCACGTGGATTTCTACCAAACGACGTGAAAAGCATGCCGATGCTGCTATTTTTAGCACCCGCACATGGATTTGTGCCAAAACGCGTTTTAAGCAGCACATGCATCTTTTGGTAGATGCGGACGCAGTTTTCTGCAAAACCACGCGATATGCATGCAATGGTGCTTTTGGACAGAACGCGCACGTGGATTTCTACCAAACGACGTGAAAAGCATGCCGATGCTGCTCTTTTTAGCACCCGCACATGGATTTGTGCCAAAACGCGTTTTAAGCATGCACATGCATCTTTTGGTAGACGCGGACGCAGTTTTCTGCAAAACCACACGATATGCATGCAAATGGTGCTTTTGGCAGAACGCGCACGTGGATTTCTACCAAACGACGTGAAAAGCATGCCGATGCTGCTCTTTTTAGCACACGCACATGGATTTGTGCCAAAACGCGTTTTAAGCAGCACATGCATCTTTTGGTAGACGCGGACGCAGTTTTCTGCAAAACCACACAATATGCATGCAAATGGTGCTTTTGGCAGAACGCGCACGTGGATTTCTACCAAACGACGTGAAAAGCATGCCGATGCTGCCCTTTTTAGCACCCGCACATGGATTTGTGCCAAAACGCGTTTTAAGCATGCACATGTATCTTTTGGTAGACGCGGACGCAGTTTTCTGCAAAACCGCACGATATGCATGCAAATGGTGCTTTTGGCAGAACGAGCACGTGGATTTCTACCAAACGACGTGAAAAGCATGCCGATGCTGCTCTTTTTAGCACCCGCACACGGATTTGTGCCAAAACGCATTTTAAGCATGCACATGCATCTTTTGGTAGACGCGGACGCTGTTTTCTGCAAAACCACACGATATGCATGCAAATGGCGCTTTTGGCAGAACGCGCACGTGGATTTCTACCAAACGACGTGAAAAGCATGCCGATGCTGCTCTTTTTAGCACCCGCACATGGATTTGTGCCAAAACGCGTTTTAAGCAGCTCATGCATCTTTTGGTAGACGCGGACGCAGTTTTCTGCAAAACCACACGATATGCATGCAAATGGTGCTTTTGGCAGAACGCGCACGTGGATTTCTACCAAACGACGTGAAAAGCATTCCGATGCTGCTCTTTTTAGCACCCGCACATGGATTTGTGCCAAAACGCGTTTTAAGCATGCACATGTATCTTTTGGTAGACGCGGACGCAGTTTTCTGCAAAACCGCACGATATGCATGCAAATGGAGCTTTTGGCAGAACGCGCACGTGGATTTCTACCAAACGACGTGAAAAGCATGCCGATGCTGCTCTTTTTAGCACCCGCACATGGATTTGTGCCAAAACGCGTTTTAAGCATGCACATGCATCTTTTGGTAGACGCGGACGCTGTTTTCTGCAAAACCACACGATATGCATGCAAATGGCGCTTTTGGCAGAACGCGCACGTGGATTTCTACCAAACGACGTGAAAAGCATGCCGATGCTGCTCTTTTTAGCACCCGCACATGGATTTGTGCCAAAACGCGTTTTAAGCATGCACATGCATCTTTTGGTAGACGCGGACGCAGTTTTCGGCAAAACCACACGATATGTATGCAAATGGTGCTTTTGGCAGAACGCGCGCATCGATTTCTACCAAACGACGTGAAAAGCATGCCGATGCTGCTATTTTTAGCACCCGCACATGGATTTGTGCCAAAAGGCGTGTTAAGTATGCACATGCATCTTTTGGTAGACGCGGACGCAGTTTTCTGCAAAACCGCACGATATGCATGCAAATGGTGCTTTTGGCAGAACGCGCACGTGGATTTCTACCAAACGACGTGAAAAGCATGCCGATGCTGCTCTTTTTAGCACACGCACATGGATTTGTGCCAAAACGCGTTTTAAGCAGCACATGCATCTTTTGGTAGACGCGGACGCAGTTTTCTGCAAAACCACACAATATGCATGCAAATGGTGCTTTTGGCAGAACGCGCACGTGGATTTCTACCAAACGACGTGAAAAGCATGCCGATGCTGCTCTTTTTAGCACACGCACATGGATTTGTGCCAAAACGCGTTTTAAGCAGCACATGCATCTTTTGGTAGACGCGGACGCAGTTTTCTGCAAAACCACACAATATGCATGCAAATGGTGCTTTTGGCAGAACGCGCACGTGGATTTCTACCAAACGACGTGAAAAGCATGCCGATGCTGCCCTTTTTAGCACCCGCACATGGATTTGTGCCAAAACGCGTTTTAAGCATGCACATGTATCTTTTGGTAGACGCGGACGCAGTTTTCTGCAAAACCGCACGATATGCATGCAAATGGTGCTTTTGGCAGAACGAGCACGTGGATTTCTACCAAACGACGTGAAAAGCATGCCGATGCTGCTCTTTTTAGCACCCGCACACGGATTTGTGCCAAAACGCATTTTAAGCATGCACATGCATCTTTTGGTAGACGCGGACGCTGTTTTCTGCAAAACCACACGATATGCATGCAAATGGCGCTTTTGGCAGAACGCGCACGTGGATTTCTACCAAACGACGTGAAAAGCATGCCGATGCTGCTCTTTTTAGCACCCGCACATGGATTTGTGCCAAAACGCGTTTTAAGCAGCTCATGCATCTTTTGGTAGACGCGGACGCAGTTTTCTGCAAAACCACACGATATGCATGCAAATGGTGCTTTTGGCAGAACGCGCACGTGGATTTCTACCAAACGACGTGAAAAGCATTCCGATGCTGCTCTTTTTAGCACCCGCACATGGATTTGTGCCAAAACGCGTTTTAAGCATGCACATGTATCTTTTGGTAGACGCGGACGCAGTTTTCTGCAAAACCGCACGATATGCATGCAAATGGAGCTTTTGGCAGAACGCGCACGTGGATTTCTACCAAACGACGTGAAAAGCATGCCGATGCTGCTCTTTTTAGCACCCGCACATGGATTTGTGCCAAAACGCGTTTTAAGCATGCACATGCATCTTTTGGTAGACGCGGACGCTGTTTTCTGCAAAACCACACGATATGCATGCAAATGGCGCTTTTGGCAGAACGCGCACGTGGATTTCTACCAAACGACGTGAAAAGCATGCCGATGCTGCTCTTTTTAGCACCCGCACATGGATTTGTGCCAAAACGCGTTTTAAGCATGCACATGCATCTTTTGGTAGACGCGGACGCAGTTTTCGGCAAAACCACACGATATGTATGCAAATGGTGCTTTTGGCAGAACGCGCGCATCGATTTCTACCAAACGACGTGAAAAGCATGCCGATGCTGCTATTTTTAGCACCCGCACATGGATTTGTGCCAAAAGGCGTGTTAAGTATGCACATGCATCTTTTGGTAGACGCGGACGCAGTTTTCTGCAAAACCGCACGATATGCATGCAAATGGTGCTTTTGGCAGAACGCGCACGTGGATTTCCACCAAACGACGTGAAAAGCATGCCGATGCTGCTCTTTTTAGCACCCGCACATGGATTTGTGCGAAAACGCGTTTTAAGCAGCTCATGCATCTTTTGGTAGACGCGGACGCAGTTTTCTGCAAAACCACACGATATGCATGCAAATGGTGCTTTTGGCAGAACGCGCACGTGGATTTCTACCAAACGACGAGAAAACCATGCCGATGCTGCTCTTTTTAGCACCCGCACATGGATTTGTGCCAAAACGCGTTTTAAGCATGCACATGCATCTTTTGGTAGACGCGGACGCAGTTTTCGGCAAAACCACACGATATGTATGCAAATGGTGCTTTTGGCAGAACGCGCGCATCGATTTCTACCAAACGACGTGAAAAGCATGCCGATGCTGCTATTTTTAGCACCCGCACATGGATTTGTGCCAAAAGGCGTGTTAAGTATGCACATGCATCTTTTGGTAGACGCGGACGCTGTTTTCTGCAAAACCGCACGATATGCATGCAAATGGTGCTTTTGGCAGAACGCGCACGTGGATTTCCACCAAACGACGTGAAAAGCATGCCGATGCTGCTCTTTTTAGCACCCGCACATGGATTTGTGCCAAAACGCGTTTTAAGCATACACATGCATCTTTTGGTAGACGCGGGCGCAGTTTTCTGCAAAACCACACGATATGCATGGAGATGGCGCTTTTGGCAGAACGCGCACGTGGATTTCTACCATACGACGTGAAAAGCATGCCGATGCTGCTCTTTTTAGCACCCGCACATGGATTTGTGCCAAAACGCGTTTTAAGCATGCACATGCATCTTTTGGTAGACGCGGACGCAGTTTTCTGCAAAACCACACGATATACATGCAAATTGTGCTTTTGGCAGAACGCGCACGTGGATTTCTACCAAACGACGTGAAAAGCATGCCGATGCTGCTCTTTTTAGCACCCGCACATGGATTTGTGCCAAAACGCGTTTTAAGCAGCAAATGCATCTTTTGGTAGATGCGGACGCAGTTTTCTGCAAAACCACGCGATATGCATGCAAATGGTGCTTTTGGCAGAACGCGCACGTGGATTTCTACCAAACGACGTGAAAAGCATGCCGATGCTGCTCTTTTTAGCACCCGCACATGGATTTGTGCCAAAACGCGTTTTAAGCATGCACATGCATCTTTTGGTAGACGCGGACGCAGTTTTCTGCAAAACCACACGATATGCATGCAAATGGTGCTTTTGGCAGAACGCGCACGTGGATTTCTACCAAACGACGTGAAAAGCATGCCGATGCTGCTCTTTTTAGCACACGCACATGGATTTGTGCCAAAACGCGTTTTAAGCAGCACATGCATCTTTTGGTAGACGCGGACGCAGTTTTCTGCAAAACCACACAATATGCATGCAAATGGTGCTTTTGGCAGAACGGGCACGTGGATTTCTACCAAACGACGTGAAAAGCATGCCGATGCTGCTCTTTTTAGCACCCGCACATGGATTTGTGCCAAAACGCGTTTTAAGCATGCACATGTATCTTTTGGTAGACGCGGACGCAGTTTTCTGCAAAACCGCACGATATGCATGCAAATGGTGCTTTTGGCAGAACGAGCACGTGGATTTCTACCAAACGACGTGAAAAGCATGCCGATGCTGCTATTTTTAGCACCCGCACACGGATTTGTGCCAAAACGCATTTTAAGCATGCACATGCATCTTTTGGTAGACGCGGACGCTGTTTTCTGCAAAACCACACGATATGCATGCAAATGGCGCTTTTGGCAGAACGCGCACGTGGATTTCTACCAAACGACGTGAAAAGCATGCCGATGCTGCTGTTTTTAGCACCCGCACATGGATTTGTGCCAAAACGCGTTTTAAGCATGCACATGCATCTTTTGGTAGACGCGGACGCAGTTTTCTGCAAAACCACACGATATACATGCAAATGGTGCTTTTGGCAGAACGCGCACGTGGATTTCTACCAAACGACGTGAAAAGTATGCCGATGCTGCTCTTTTTCGCACCCGCACATGGATTTGTGCCAAAACGCGTTTTAAGCATGCACATGCATCTTTTGGTAGACGCGGACGCAGTTTTCTGCAAAACCACACGATATGCATGCAAATGGCGCTTTTGGCAGAACGCGCACGTGGATTTCTACCAAACGACGTGAAAAGCATGCCGATGCTGCTCTTTTTAGCACCCGCACATGGATTTGTGCCAAAACGCGTTTTAAGCATGCACATGCATCTTTTGGTAGACGCGGACGCAGTTTTCTGCAAAACCGCACGATATGCATGCAAATGGTGCTTTTGGCAGAACGCGCACGTGGATTTCTACCAAACGACGTGAAAAGCATGCCGTTGCTGCTCTTTTTAGCACCCGCACATGGATTTGTGCCAAAACGCGTTTTAAGCATGCACATGCATCTTTTGGTAGACGCGGACGCTGTTTTCTGCAAAACCACACGATAGGCATGCAAATGGCGCTTTTGGCAGAACGCGCACGTGGATTTCTACCAAACGACGTGAAAAGCATGCCTATGCTGCTCTTTTTAGCACCCGCACATGGATTTGTGCCAAAACGCGTTTTAAGCATGCACATGCATCTTTTGGTAGACGCGGACGCAGTTTTCTGCAAAACCACACGATATACATGCAAATGGTGCTTTTGGCAGAACGCGCACGTGGATTTCTACCAAACGACGTGAAAAGCATGCCGATGCTGCTCTTTTTAGCACCCGCACATGGATTTGTGCCAAAACGCGTTTTAAGCATGCACATGCATCTTTTGGTAGACGCGGACGCAGTTTTCTGCAAAACCACACGATATGCATGCAAATGGCGCTTTTGGCAGAACGCGCACGTGGATTTCTACCAAACGACGTGAAAAGCATGCCGATGCTGCTCTTTTTAGCACCCGCACATGGATTTGTGCCAAAACGCGTTTTAAGCATGCACATGCATCTTTTGGTAGACGCGGACGCAGTTTTCTGCAAAACCGCACGATATACATGCAAATGGTGCCTTTGGCAGAACGCGCACGTGGATTTCTACCAAACGACGTGAAAAGCATGCCGATGCTTCTCTTTTTAGCACCCGCACATGGATTTGTGCCAAAGCGCGTTTTAAGCATGCACATGCATCCTTTGGTAGACGCGGACGCAGTTTTCTGCAAAACCGCACGATATGCATGCAAATGGTGCTTTTGGCAGAACGCGCACGTGGATTTCTACCAAACGACGTGAAAAGCATGCCGATGCTGCTCTTTTTAGCACCCGCACATGGATTTGGGCCAAAACGCGTTTTAAGCATGCACATGCATCTTTTGGTAGACGCGGACGCAGTTTTCTGCAAAACAACACGATATGCATGCAAATGGTGCTTTTGGCAGAACGCGCACGTGGATTTCTACCAAACGACGTGAAAAGCATGCCGATGCTGCTCTTTTTAGCACCCGCACATGGATTTGTGCCAAAACGCGTTTTAAGCATGCACATGCATCTTTTGGTAGACGCGGACGCAGTTTTCTGCAAAACCGAACGATATGCATGCAAATGGTGCTTTTGGCAGAACGCGCACGTGGATTTCTACCAAGCGACGTGAAAAGCATGCCGATGCTGCTCTTTTTAGCACCCGCACATGGATTTGTGCCAAAACGCGTTTTAAGCTTGCACATGCATCTTTTCGTAGACGCGGACGCAGTTTTCGGCAAAACCACACGATATGTATGCAAATGGTGCTTTTGGCAGAACGCGCGCATCGATTTCTACCAAACGACGTGAAAAGCATGCCGATGCTGCTATTTTTAGCCCCCGCACATGGATTTGTGCCAAAAGGCGTGTTAAGTATGCACATGCATCTTTTGGTAGACGCGGACGCAGTTTTCTGCAAAACCGCACGATATGCATGCAAATGGTGCTTTTGGCAGAACGCGCACGTGGATTTCCACCAAACGACGTGAAAAGCATGCCGATGCTGCTCTTTTTAGCACCCGCACATGGATTTGTGCCAAAACGCGTTTTAAGCATACACATGCATCTTTTGGTAGACGCGGACGCAGTTTTCTGCAAAACCACACGATATGCATGCAGATGGCGCTTTTGGCAGAACGCGCACGTGGATTTCTACCATACGACGTGAAAAGCATGCCGATGCTGCTCTTTTTAGCACCCGCACATGGATTTGTGCCAAAACGCGTTTTAAGCATGCACATGCATCTTTTGGTAGACGCGGACGCAGTTTTCTGCAAAACCACACGATATACATGCAAATGGTGCTTTTGGCAGAACGCGCACGTGGATTTCTACCAAACGACGTGAAAAGCATGCCGATGCTGCTCTTTTTAGCACCCGCACATGGATTTGTGCCAAAACGCGTTTTAAGCAGCACATGCATCTTTTGGTAGATGCGGACGCAGTTTTCTGCAAAACCACACGATATGCATGCAAATGGTGCTTTTGGCAGAACGCGCACGTGGATTTCTACCAAACGACGTGAAAAGCATGCCGATGCTGCTCTTTTTAGCACCCGCACATGGATTTGTGCCAAAACGCGTTTTAAGCATGCACATGCATCTTTTGGTAGACGCGGACGCAGTTTTCTGCAAAACCACACGATATGCATGCAAATGGTGCTTTTGGCAGAACGTGCACGTGGATTTCTACCAAACCACGTGAAAAGCATGCCGATGCTGCTCTTTTTAGCACCCGCACATGGATTTGTGCCAAAACGCGTGTTAAGCATGCACATGCATCTTTTGGTAGACGCGGACGCAGTTTTCTGCAAAACCACACGATATGCATGCAAATGGTGCTTTTGGCAGAACGCGCACGTGGATTTCTACCAAACGACGTGAAAAGCATGCCGATGCTGCTCTTTTTAGCACCCGCACATGGATTTATGCCAAAACGCGTTTTACGCATGCACTTGCATCTTTTGGTAGACGGGGACGCAGTTTTCTGCAAAACCACACGATATGCATGCAAATGGTGCTTTTGGCAGAACGCGCACGTGGATTTCTACCAAACGACGTGAAAAGCGTGCCGATGCTGCTCTTTTTAGCACCGGCACATGGATTTGTGCCAAAACGCGTTTTAAGCATGCACATGCATCTTTTGGTAGACGCGGACGCACTTTTCTGCAAAACCACACGATATGCATGCAAATGGTGCTTTTGGCAGAATGCGCACGTGGATTTCTACCAAACGACGTGAAAAGCATGCCGATGCTGCTCTTTTTAGCACCCGCATATGGATTTGTGCCAAAACGCGTTTTAAGCATGCACATGTATCTTTTGGTAGACGCGGACGCAGTTTTCTGCAAAACCGCACGATATGCATGCAAATGGTGCTTTTGGCAGAATGCGCACGTGGATTTCTACCAAACGACGTGAAAAGCATGCCGATGCTGCTCTTTTTAGCACCCGCATATGGATTTGTGCCAAAACGCGTTTTAAGCATGCACATGTATCTTTTGGTAGACGCGGACGCAGTTTTCTGCAAAACCGCACGATATGCATGCAAATGGTGCTTTTGGCAGAACGCGCACGTGGATTTCTACCAAACGACGTGAAAAGCATGCCGATGCTGCTCTTTTTAGCACCCGCACATGGATTTGTGCCAAAACGCGTTTTAAGCATGCACATGCATCTTTTGGTAGACGCGGACGCAGTTTTCTGCAAAACCGCACGATATACATGCAAATAGTGCTTTTGGCAGAACGCGCACGTGGATTTCTACCAAACGACGTGAAAAGCATGCCGATGCTTCTCTTTTTAGCACCCGCACATGGATTTGTGCCAAAACGCGTTTTAAGCATGCACATGCATCCTTTGGTAGACGCGGACGCAGTTTTCTGCAAAACCGCACGATATGCATGCAAATGGTGCTTTTGGCAGAACGCGCACGTGGATTTCTACCAAACGACGTGGAAAGCATGCCGATGCTGCTCTTTTTAGCACCCGCACATGGATTTGTGCCAAAACGCGTTTTAAGCATGCACATGCATCTTTTCGTAGACGCGGACGCAGTTTTCTGCAAAACCGCACGATATGCATGCAAATGGTGCTTTTGGCAGAACGCGCACGTGGATTTCTACCAAACGACGTGAAAAGCATGCCGATGCTGCTCTTTTTAGCACCCGCACATGGATTTGTGCCAAAACGCGTTTTAAGCATGCACATGCATCTTTTGGTAGACGCGGACGCAGTTTTCGGCAAACCACACGATATGTATGCAAATGGTGCTTTTGGCAGAACGCGCACGTGGATTTCTACCAAACGACGTGAAAAGCATGCCGATCCTGCTCTTTTTAGCACCCGCACATGGATTTGTGCCAAAACGCGTTTTAAGCATGCACATGCATCTTTTGGTAGACGCGGACGCAGTTTTCTGCAAAACCACACGATATGCATGCAAATGGCGCTTTTGGCAGAACGCGCACGTGGATTTCTACCAAACGACGTGAAAAGCATGCCGATGCTGCTCTTTTTAGCACCCGCATATGGATTTGTGCCAAAACGCGTTTTAAGCATGCACATGTATCTTTTGGTAGAAGCGGACGCAGTTTTCTGCAAAACCGCACGATATGCATGCAAATGGTGCTTTTGGCAGAATGCGCACGTGGATTTCTACCAAACGACGTGAAAAGCATGCCGATGCTGCTCTTTTTAGCACCCGCATATGGATTTGTGCCAAAACGCGTTTTAAGCATGCACATGTATCTTTTGGTAGACGCGGACGCAGTTTTCTGCAAAACCGCACGATATGCATGCAAATGGTGCTTTTGGCAGAACGCGCACGTGGATTTCTACCAAACGACGTGAAAAGCATGCCGATGCTGCTCTTTTTAGCACCCGCACATGGATTTGTGCCAAAACGCGTTTTAAGCATGCACATGCATCTTTTGGTAGACGCGGACGCAGTTTTCTGCAAAACCGCACGATATACATGCAAATAGTGCTTTTGGCAGAACGCGCACGTGGATTTCTACCAAACGACGTGAAAAGCATGCCGATGCTTCTCTTTTTAGCACCCGCACATGGATTTGTGCCAAAACGCGTTTTAAGCATGCACATGCATCCTTTGGTAGACGCGGACGCAGTTTTCTGCAAAACCGCACGATATGCATGCAAATGGTGCTTTTGGCAGAACGCGCACGTGGATTTCTACCAAACGACGTGGAAAGCATGCCGATGCTGCTCTTTTTAGCACCCGCACATGGATTTGTGCCAAAACGCGTTTTAAGCATGCACATGCATCTTTTCGTAGACGCGGACGCAGTTTTCTGCAAAACCGCACGATATGCATGCAAATGGTGCTTTTGGCAGAACGCGCACGTGGATTTCTACCAAACGACGTGAAAAGCATGCCGATGCTGCTCTTTTTAGCACCCGCACATGGATTTGTGCCAAAACGCGTTTTAAGCATGCACATGCATCTTTTGGTAGACGCGGACGCAGTTTTCGGCAAAACCACACGATATGTATGCAAATGGTGCTTTTGGCAGAACGCGCACGTGGATTTCTACCAAACGACGTGAAAAGCATGCCGATGCTGCTCTTTTTAGCACCCGCACATGGATTTGTGCCAAAACGCGTTTTAAGCATGCACATGCATCTTTTGGTAGACGCGGACGCAGTTTTCTGCAAAACCACACGATATGCATGCAAATGGCGCTTTTGGCAGAACGCGCACGTGGATTTCTACCAAACGACGTGAAAAGCATGCCGATGCTGCTCTATTTAGCACCCGCACATGGATTTGTGCCTAAACGCGTTTTAAGCATGCACATGCATCTTTTGGTAGACGCGGACGCAGTTTTCTGCAAAACCACACGATATGCATGCAAATGGCGCTTTTGGCAGAACGCGCACGTGGATTTCTACCAAACGACGTGAAAAGCATGCCGATGCTGCTCTTTTTAGCACCCGCACATGGATTTGGGCCAAAACGCGTTTTCAACATGCACATGCATCTTTTGGTAGACGCGGACGCAGTTTTCTGCAAAACAACACGATATGCATGCAAATGGTGCTTTTGGCAGAACGCGCACGTGGATTTCTACCAAACGACGTAAAAAGCATGCCGATGCTGCTCTTTTTAGCACCCGCACATGGATTTGTGCCAAAACGCGTTTTAAGCATGCACATGCATCTTTTGGTAGACGCGGACGCAGTTTTCTGCAAAACCGCACGATATGCATGCAAATGGTGCTTTTGGCAGAACGCGCACGTGGATTTCTACCAAGCGACGTGAAAAGCATGCCGATGCTGCTCTTTTTAGCACCCGCACATGGATTTGTGCCAAAACGCGTTTTAAGCATGCACATGCATCTTTTCGTAGACGCGGACGCAGTTTTCTGCAAAACCGCACGATATGCATGCAAATGGTGCTTTTGGCAGAACGCGCACGTGTATTTCTACCAAACGACGTGAAAAACATGCCGATGCTGCTCTTTTTAGCACCCGCACATGGATTTGTGCCAAAACCCGTTTTAAGCAGCACATGCATCTTTTGGTAGACGCGGACGCAGTTTTCGGCAAAACCACACGATATGTATGCAAATGGTGCTTTTGGCAGAACGCGCGCGTCGATTTCTACCAAACGACGTGAAAAGCATGCCGATGCTGCTATTTTTAGCACCCGCACATGGATTTGTGCCGAAAGGCGTGTTAAGTATGCACATGCATCTTTTGGTAGACGCGGACGCAGTTTTCTGCAAAACCGCACGATATGCATGCAAATGGTGCTTTTGGCAGAACGCGCACGTGGATTTCCACCAAACGACGTGAAAAGCATGCCGATGCTGCTCTTTTTAGCACCCGCACATGGATTTGTGCCAAAACGCGTTTTAAGCATACACATGCATCTTTTGGTAGACGCGGGCGCAGTTTTCTGCAAAACCACACGATATGCATGCAGATGGCGCTTTTGACAGAACGCGCACGTGGATTTCTACCATACGACGTGAAAAGCATGCCGATGCTGCTCTTTTTAGCACCCGCACATGGATTTGTGCCAAAACGCGTTTTAAGCATGCACATGCATCTTTTGGTAGACGCGGACGCAGTTTTCTGCAAAACCACACGATATACATGCAAATGGTGCTTTTGGCAGAACGCGCACGTGGATTTCTACCAAACGACGTGAAAAACATGCCGATGCTGCTCTTTTTAGCACCCGCACATGGATTTGTGCCAAAACGCGTTTTAAGCAGCACATGCATCTTTTGGTAGATGCGGACGCAGTTTTCTGCAAAACCACGCGATATGCATGCAAATGGTGCTTTTGGCAGAACGCGCACGTGGATTTCTACCAAACGACGTGAAAAGCATGCCGATGCTGCTCTTTTTAGCACCCGCACATGGATTTGTGCCAAAACGCGTTTTAAGCATGCACATGCATCTTTTCGTAGACGCGGACGCAGTTTTCTGCAAAACCACACGATATGCATGCAAATGGTGCTTTTGGCAGAACGCGCACGTGGATTTCTACCAAACCACGTGAAAAGCATGCCGATGCTGCTCTTTTTAGCACCCGCACATGGATTTGTGCCAAAACGCGTGTTAAGCATGCACATGCATCTTTTGGTAGACGCGGACGCAGTTTTCTGCAAAACCACACGATATGCATGCAAATGGTGCTTTTGGCAGAACGCGCACGTGGATTTCTACCAAACGACGTGAAAAGCATGCCGATGCTGCTCTTTTTAGCACCCGCACATGGATTTATGCCAAAACGCGTTTTACGCATGCACTTGCATCTTTTGGTAGACGCGGACGCAGTTTTCTGCAAAACCACACGATATGCATGCAAATGGTGCTTTTGGCAGAACGCGCACGTGGATTTCTACCAAACGACGTGAAAAGCGTGCCGATGCTGCTCTTTTTAGCACCGGCACATGGATTTGTGCCAAAACGCGTTTTAAGCATGCACATGCATCTCTTGGTAGACGCGGACGCACTTTTCTGCAAAACCACACGATATGCATGCAAATGGTGCTTTTGGCAGAATGCGCACGTGGATTTCTACCAAACGACGTGAAAAGCATGCCGATGCTGCTCTTTTTAGCACCCGCATATGGATTTGTGCCAAAACGCGTTTTAAGCATGCACATGTATCTTTTGGTAGACGCGGACGCAGTTTTCTGCAAAACCGTACGATATGCATGCAAATGGTGCTTTTGGCAGAAGGCGCACGTGGATTTCTACCAAACGACGTGAAAAGCATGCCGATGCTGCTCTTTTTAGCACACCGCACATGGATTTGTGCCAAAACGCGTTTTAGGCATGCACATGCATCTTTTGGTAGACGCGGACGCAGTTTTCTGCAAAACCACACGATATGCATGCAAATGGCGCTTTTGGCAGAACGCGCACGTGGATTTCTACCAAACGACGTGAAAAGCATGCCGATGCTGCTCTTTTTAACACCCGCACATGGATTTGTGCCAAAACGCGTTTTAAGCATGCACATGCATCTTTTGGTAGACGCGGACGCAGTTTTCTGCAAAACCACACGATATGCATGCAAATGGTGCTTTTGGCAGAACGCGCACGTGGATTTCTACCAAACCACGTGAAAAGCATGCCGATGCTGCTCTTTTTAGCACCCGCACATGGATTTGTGCCAAAACGCGTGTTAAGCATGCACATGCATCTTTTGGTAGACGCGGACGCAGTTTTCTGCAAAACCACACGATATGCATGCAAATGGTGCTTTTGGCAGAACGCGCACGTGGATTTCTACCAAACGACGTGAAAAGCATGCCGATGCTGCTCTTTTTAGCACCCGCACATGGATTTATGCCAAAACGCGTTTTACGCATGCACTTGCATCTTTTGGTAGACGCGGACGCAGTTTTCTGCAAAACCACACGATATGCATGCAAATGGTGCTTTTGGCAGAACGCGCACGTGGATTTCTACCAAACGACGTGAAAAGCGTGCCGATGCTGCTCTTTTTAGCACCGGCACATGGATTTGTGCCAAAACGCGTTTTAAGCATGCACATGCATCTCTTGGTAGACGCGGACGCACTTTTCTGCAAAACCACATGATATGCATGCAAATGGTGCTTTTGGCAGAATGCGCACGTGGATTTCTACCAAACGACGTGAAAAGCATGCGATGCTGCTCTTTTTAGCACCCGCATATGGATTTGTGCCAAAACGCGTTTTAAGCATGCACATGTATCTTTTGGTAGACGCGGACGCAGTTTTCTGCAAAACCGTACGATATGCATGCAAATGGTGCTTTTGGCAGAAGGCGCACGTGGATTTCTACCAAACGACGTGAAAAGCATGCCGATGCTGCTCTTTTTAGCACACCGCACATGGATTTCTGCCAAAACGCGTTTTAAGCATGCACATGCATCTTTTGGTAGACGCGGACGCAGTTTTCTGCAAAACCACACGATATGCATGCAAATGGCGCTTTTGGCAGAACGCGCACGTGGATTTCTACCAAACGACGTGAAAAGCATGCCGATGCTGCTCTTTTTAACACCCGCACATGGATTTGTGCCAAAACGCGTTTTAAGCATGCACATGCATCTTTTGGTAGACGCGGACGCAGTTTTCTGCAAAACCACACGATATACATGCAAATGGTGCTTTTGGCAGAACGCGCACGTGGATTTCTACCCAAACGACGTGAAAAGCATGCCGATGCTGCTCTTTTTAGCACCCGCACATGGATTTGTGCTAAAACGCGTTTTAAGCAGCACATGCATCTTTTGGTAGACGCGGACGCAGTTTTCTGCAAAACCACACGATATGCATGCAAATGGTGCTTTTGGCAGAACGCGCACGTGGATTTCTAGCAAACGACGTGAAAAGCATGCCGATGCTGCTCTTTTTAGCACCGGCACATGGATTTGTGCCAAAACGCGTTTTAAGCATGCACATGCATCTTTTGGTAGACGCGGACGCAGTTTTCTGCAAAACCACACGATATGCATGCAAATGGTGCTTTTGGCAGAACGCGCACGTGGATTTCTACCAAACGACGTGAAAAGCATGCCGATGCTGCTCTTTTTAGCACCGGCACATGGATTTGTGCCAAAACGCGTTTTAAGCATGCACATGCACCTTTTGTTAGACGCGGACGCACTTTTCTGCAAAACCACACGATATGCATGCAAATGGTGCTTTTGGCAGAACGCGCACGTGGATTTCTACCAAACGACGTGAAAAGCATGCCGATGCTGCTCTTTTTAGCACCCGCACATGGATTTCTGCCAAAACGCGTTTTAAGCATGCACATGTATCTTTTGGTAGACGCGGACGCAGTTTTCTGCAAAACCGCACGATATGCATGCAAATGGTGCTTTTGGCAGAACGCGCACGTGGATTTCTACCAAACGACGTGAAAAGCATGCCGATGCTGCTCCTTTTAGCACCCGCACATAGATTTGGGCCAAAACGCGTTTTAAGCATGCACATGCATCTTTTGGTAGACGCGGACGCAGTTTTCTGCAAAACCACACGATATGCATGCAAATGGCGCTTTTGGCAGAACGCGCACGTGGATTTCTACCAAACGACGTGAAAAGCATGCCGATGCTGCTCTTTTTAGCACGCGCACATGGATTTGTGCCAAAACGCGTTTTATGCATGCACATGCATCTTTTGGTAGACGCGGACGCAGTTTTCTGTAAAACCACACGGTATACGTTGCAAATGGTGCTTTTGGCAGAACGCGCACGTGGATTTCTACCAAACGACGTGAAAAGCATGCCGATGCTGCTCTTTTTAGCACCCGCACATGGATTTGTGCCAAAACGCGTTTTAAGCATGCACATGCATCTTTTGGTAGACGCGGACGCAGTTTTCTGCAAAACCACACGATATGTATGCAAATGGTGCTTTTGGCAGAACGCGCACGTGGATTTCTACCAAACGACGTGAAAAGCATGCCGATGCTGCTCTTTTTAGCACCCGCACATGGATTTGTGCCAAAACGCGTTTTAAGCATGCACATGCATCTTTTGGTAGACGCGGACGCAGTTTTCTGCAAAACCACACGATATGCATGCAAATGGCGCTTTTGGCAGAACGCGCACGTGGATTTCTACCAAACGACGTGAAAAGCATGCCGATGCTGCTCTTTTTAGCACCCGCACATGGATTTGTGCCAAAACGCGTTTTAAGCATGCACATGCATCTTTTGGTAGACGCGGACGCAGTTTTCTGCAAAACCACACGATATACATGCAAATGGTGCTTTTGGCAGAACGCGCACGTGGATTTCTACCAAACGACGTGAAAAGCATGCCGATGCTGCTCTTTTTAGCACCCGCACATGGATTTGTGCCAAAACGCGTTTTAAGCA
>NW_027460516.1:0-64082 GCF_050947875.1 Dermacentor variabilis
CGTCGTTTGGTAGAAATCCACACGCGCGTTCTGCCAAAAGCACCATTTGCATGCCTATCGTGTGGTTTTGCAGAAAACTGCGTCCGCGTCTACCAAAAGATGCATGCGCATGCTTAAAACGCGTTTTGGCACAAATCCATGTGCGGGTGCTAAAAAGAGCAGCATCGGCATGCTTTTCACGTCGTTTGGTAGAAATCCACACGCGCGTTCTGCCAAAAGCACCATTTGCATGCCTATCGTGTGGTTTTGCAGAAAACTGCGTCCGCGTCTACCAAAAGATGCATGCGCATGCTAAAAACGCGTTTTGGCACAAATCCATGTGCGGGTGCTAAAAAGAGCAGCATCGGCATGCTTTTCACGTCGTTTGGTAGAAATCCACACGCGCGTTCTGCCAAAAGCACCATTTGCATGCCTATCGTGTGGTTTTGCAGAAAACTGCGTCCGCGTCTACCAAAAGATGCATGCGCATGCTTAAAACGCGCTTTGGCACAAATCCATGTGCGGATGTTAAAAAGAGCAGCATCGGCATGCTTTTCACGTCGTTTGGTAGAAATCCACACGCGCGTTCTGCCAAAAGCACCATTTTGATGCATATCGTGTGGTTTTGCAGAAAACTGCGTCCGCGTCTACCAAAAGATGCATGTGCATGCTAAAAACGCGTTTTGGCACAAATCCATGTGCGGGTGCTAAAAAGAGCAGCATCGGCATGCTTTTCACGTCGTTTGGTAGAAATCCACGCGCGCGTTCTGCCAAAAGCACCATTTGCATGCCTATCGTGTGGTTTTGCAGAAAACTGCGTCCGCGTCTACCAAAAGATGCATGCGCATGCTTAAAACGCGTTTTGGCACAAATCCATGTGCGGATGTTAAAAAGAGCAGCATCGGCATGCTTTTCACGTCGTTTGGTAGAAATCCACGCGCGCGTTCTGCCAAAAGCACCATTTGCATGCATATCGTGTGGTTTTGCAGAAAACTGCGTCCGCGTCTACCAAAAGATGCATGCGCATGCTTAAAACGCGTTTTGGCACAAATCCATGTGCGGGTGCTAAAAAGAGCAGCATCGGCATGCTTTTCACGTCGTTTGGTAGAAATCCACACGCGCGTTCTGCCAAAAGCACCATTTGCATGCCTATCGTGTGGTTTTGCAGAAAACTGCGTCCGCGTCTACCAAAAGATGCATGCGCATGCTTAAAACGCGCTTTGGCACAAATCCATGTGCGGATGTTAAAAAGAGCAGCAATCGGCATGCTTTTCACGTCGTTTGGTAGAAATCCACGCGCGCGTTCTGCCAAAAGCACATTTGCATGCATATCGTGTGGTTTTGCAGAAAACTGCGTCCGCGTCTACCAAAAGATGCATGCGCATGCTTAAAACGCGTTTTGGCACAAATCCATGTGCGGGTGCTAAAAAGAGCAGCATCGGCATGCTTTTCACGTCGTTTGGTAGAAATCCACACGCGCGTTCTGACAAAAGCACCATTTGCATGCATATCGTGTGGTTTTGCAGAAAACTGCGTCCGCGTCTACCAAAAGATGCATGCGCATGCTTAAAACGCGCTTTGGCACAAATCCATGTGCGGGTGCTAAAAAGAGCAGCATCGGCATGCTTTTCACGTCGTTTGGTAGAAATCCACACGCGCGTTCTGCCAAAAGCACCATTTGCATGCCTATCGTGTGGTTTTGCAGAAAACTGCGTCCGCGTCTACCAAAAGATGCATGCGCATGCTAAAAACGCGTTTTGGCACAAATCCATGTGCGGGTGCTAAAAAGAGCAGCATCGGCATGCTTTTCACGTCGTTTGGTAGAAATCCACGCGCGCGTTCTGCCAAAAGCACCATTTGCATGCCTATCGTGTGGTTTTGCAGAAAACTGCGTCCGCGTCTACCAAAAGATGCATGCGCATGCTTAAAACGCGTTTTGGCACAAATCCATGTGCGGATGTTAAAAAGAGCAGCATCGGCATGCTTTTCACGTCGTTTGGTAGAAATCCACGCGCGCGTTCTGCCAAAAGCACCATTTGCATGCATATCGTGTGGTTTTGCAGAAAACTGCGTCCGCGTCTACCAAAAGATGCATGCGCATGCTTAAAACGCGTTTTGGCACAAATCCATGTGCGGGTGCTAAAAAGAGCAGCATCGGCATGCTTTTCACGTCGTTTGGTAGAAATCCACACGCGCGTTCTGCCAAAAGCACCATTTGCATGCATGTCGTGTGGTTTTGCAGAAAACTGCGTCCGCGTCTACCAAAAGATGCATGTGCATGCTAAAAACGCGTTTTGGCACAAATCCATGTGCGGATGTTAAAAAGAGCAGCATCGGCATGCTTTTCACGTCGTTTGGTAGAAATCCACACGCGCGTTCTGCCAAAAGCACCATTTGCATGCATATCGTGTGGTTTTGCAGAAAACTGCGTCCGCGTCTACCAAAAGATGCATGTGCATGCTAAAAACGCGTTTTGGCACAAATCCATGTGCGGATGTTAAAAAGAGCAGCATCGGCATGCTTTTCACGTCGTTTGGTAGAAATCCACGCGCGCGTTCTGCCAAAAGCACCATTTGCATGCATATCGTGTGGTTTTGCAGAAAACTGCGTCCGCGTCTACCAAAAGATGCATGCGCATGCTTAAAACGCGTTTTGGCACAAATCCATGTGCGGGTGCTAAAAAGAGCAGCATCGGCATGCTTTTCACGTCGTTTGGTAGAAATCCACACGCGCGTTCTGCCAAAAGCACCATTTGCATGCCTATCGTGTGGTTTTGCAGAAAACTGCGTCCGCGTCTACCAAAAGATGCATGCGCATGCTTAATACGCGCTTTGGCACAAATCCATGTGCGGATGTTAAAAAGAGCAGCATCGGCATGCTTTTCACGTCGTTTGGTAGAAATCCACACGCGCGTTCTGCCAAAAGCACCATTTGCATGCATATCGTGTGGTTTTGCAGAAAACTGCGTCCGCGTCTACCAAAAGATGCATGTGCATGCTAAAAACGCGTTTTGGCACAAATCCATGTGCGGGTGCTAAAAAGAGCAGCATCGGCATGCTTTTCACGTCGTTTGGTAGAAATCCACACGCGCGTTCTGCCAAAAGCACCATTTGCATTCCTATCGTGTGGTTTTGCAGAAAACTGCGTCCGCGTCTACCAAAAGATGCATGCACATACTTAAAACGCGCTTTGGCACAAATCCATGTGCGGATGTTAAAAAGAGCAGCATCGGCATGCTTTTCACGTCGTTTGGTAGAAATCCACGCGCGCGTTCTGCCAAAAGCACCATTTGCATGCATATCGTGTGGTTTTGCAGAAAACTGCGTCCGCGTCTACCAAAAGATGCATGCGCATGCTTAAAACGCGTTTTGGCACAAATCCATGTGCGGGTGCTAAAAAGAGCAGCATCGGCATGCTTTTCACGTCGTTTGGTAGAAATCCACACGCGCGTTCTGCCAAAAGCACCATTTGCATGCCTATCGTGTGGTTTTGCAGAAAACTGCGTCCGCGTCTACCAAAAGATGCATGCGCATGCTTAAAACGCGCTTTCGCACAAATCCATGTGCGGATGTTAAAAAGAGCAGCATCGGCATGCTTTTCACGTCGTTTGGTAGAAATCCACGCGCGCGTTCTGCCAAAAGCACCATTTGCATGCATATCGTGTGGTTTTGCAGAAAACTGCGTCCGCGTCTACCAAAAGATGCATGCGCATGCTTAAAACGCGTTTTGGCACAAATCCATGTGCGGGTGCTAAAAAGAGCAGCATCGGCATGCTTTTCACGTCGTTTGGTAGAAATCCACGCGCGCGTTCGGCCAAAAGCACCATTTGCATGCCTATCGTGTGGTTTTGCAGAAAACTGCGTCCGCGTCTACCAAAAGATGCATGCGCATGCTTAAAACGCGTTTTGGCACAAATCCATGTGCGGGTGCTAAAAAGAGCAGCATCGGCATGCTTTTCACGTCGTTTGGTAGAAATCCACGCGCGCGTTCTGCCAAAAGCACCATTTGCATGCATATCGTGTGCTTTTGCAGAAAACTGCGTCCGCGTCTACCAAAAGATGCATGCGCATGCTTAAAACGCGTTTTGGCACAAATCCATGTGCGGGTGCTAAAAAGAGCAGCATCGGCATGCTTTTCACGTCGTTTGGTAGAAATCCACGCGCGCGTTCTGCCAAAAGCACCATTTGCATGCATATCGTGTGGTTTTGCAGAAAACTGCGTCCGCGTCTACCAAAAGATGCATGCGCATGCTTAAAACGCGTTTTGGCACATATCCATGTGCGGGTGCTAAAAAGAGCAGCATCGGCATCCTTTTCACGTCGTTTGGTAGAAATCCACGCGCGCGTTCTGCCAAAAGCACGATTTGCATGCATATCGTGTGGTTTTGCAGAAAACTGCGTCCGCGTCTACCAAAAGATGCATGTGCATGCTAAAAACGCGTTTTGGCACAAATCCATGTGCGGGTGCTAAAAAGAGCAGCATCGGCATGCTTTTCACGTCGTTTGGTAGAAATCCACGCGCGCGTTCTGCCAAAAGCACCATTTGCATGCCTATCGTGTGGTTTTGCAGAAAACTGCGTCCGCGTCTACCAAAAGATGCATGCGCATGCTTAAAACGCGTTTTGGCACAAATCCATGTGCGGATGTTAAAAAGAGCAGCATCGGCATGCTTTTCACGTCGTTTGGTAGAAATCCACGCGCGCGTTCTGCCAAAAGCACCATTTGCATGCATATCGTGTGGTTTTGCAGAAAACTGCGTCCGCGTCTACCAAAAGATGCATGCGCATGCTTAAAACGCGTTTTGGCACAAATCCATGTGCGGGTGCTAAAAAGAGCAGCATCGGCATGCTTTTCACGTCGTTTGGTAGAAATCCACACGCGCGTTCTGCCAAAAGCACCATTTGCATGCATATCGTGTGGTTTTGCAGAAAACTGCGTCCGCGTCTACCAAAAGATGCATGTGCATGCTAAAAACGCGTTTTGGCACAAATCCATGTGCGGATGTTAAAAAGAGCAGCATCGGCATGCTTTTCACGTCGTTTGGTAGAAATCCACGCGCGTTCTGCCAAAAGCACCATTTGCATGCATATCGTGTGGTTTTGCAGAAAACTGCGTCCGCGTCTACCAAAAGATGCATGTGCATGCTAAAAACGCGTTTTGGCACAAATCCATGTGCGGGTGCTAAAAAGAGGAGCATCGGCATGCTTTTCACGTCGTTTGGTAGAAATCCACACGCGCGTTCTGCCAAAAGCACCATTTGCATGCATATCGTGTGGTTTTGCAGAAAACTGCGTCCGCGTCTACCAAAGATGCATGTGCATGCTAAAAACGCGTTTTGGCACAAATCCATGTGCGGATGTTAAAAAGAGCAGCATCGGCATGCTTTTCACGTCGTTTGGTAGAAATCCACACGCGCGTTCTGCCAAAAGCACCATTTTCATGCATATCGTGTGGTTTTGCAGAAAACTGCGTCCGCGTCTACCAAAAGATGCATGCGCATGCTTAAAACGCGTTTTGGCACAAATCCATGTGCGGGTGCTAAAAAGAGCAGCATCGGCATCCTTTTCACGTCGTTTGGTAGAAATCCACGCGCGCGTTCTGCCAAAAGCACGATTTGCATGCATATCGTGTGGTTTTGCAGAAAACTGCGTCCGCGTCTACCAAAAGATGCATGTGCATGCTAAAAACGCGTTTTGGCACAAATCCATGTGCGGGTGCTAAAAAGAGCAGCATCGGCATGCTTTTCACGTCGTTTGGTAGAAATCCACGCGCGCGTTCTGCCAAAAGCACCATTTGCATGCCTATCGTGTGGTTTTGCAGAAAACTGCGTCCGCGTCTACCAAAAGATGCATGCGCATGCTTAAAACGCGTTTTGGCACAAATCCATGTGCGGATGTTAAAAAGAGCAGCATCGGCATGCTTTTCACGTCGTTTGGTAGAAATCCACGCGCGCGTTCTGCCAAAAGCACCATTTGCATGCATATCGTGTGGTTTTGCAGAAAACTGCGTCCGCGTCTACCAAAAGATGCATGCGCATGCTTAAAACGCGTTTTGGCACAAATCCATGTGCGGGTGCTAAAAAGAGCAGCATCGGCATGCTTTTCACGTCGTTTGGTAGAAATCCACACGCGCGTTCTGCCAAAAGCACCATTTGCATGCATATCGTGTGGTTTTGCAGAAAACTGCGTCCGCGTCTACCAAAAGATGCATGTGCATGCTAAAAACGCGTTTTGGCACAAATCCATGTGCGGATGTTAAAAAGAGCAGCATCGGCATGCTTTTCACGTCGTTTGGTAGAAATCCACGCGCGTTCTGCCAAAAGCACCATTTGCATGCATATCGTGTGGTTTTGCAGAAAACTGCGTCCGCGTCTACCAAAAGATGCATGTGCATGCTAAAAACGCGTTTTGGCACAAATCCATGTGCGGGTGCTAAAAAGAGGAGCATCGGCATGCTTTTCACGTCGTTTGGTAGAAATCCACACGCGCGTTCTGCCAAAAGCACCATTTGCATGCATATCGTGTGGTTTTGCAGAAAACTGCGTCCGCGTCTACCAAAAGATGCATGTGCATGCTAAAAACGCGTTTTGGCACAAATCCATGTGCGGATGTTAAAAAGAGCAGCATCGGCATGCTTTTCACGTCGTTTGGTAGAAATCCACACGCGCGTTCTGCCAAAAGCACCATTTTCATGCATATCGTGTGGTTTTGCAGAAAACTGCGTCCGCGTCTACCAAAAGATGCATGCGCATGCTTAAAACGCGTTTTGGCACAAATCCATGTGCGGGTGCTAAAAAGAGCAGCATCGGCATCCTTTTCACGTCGTTTGGTAGAAATCCACGCGCGCGTTCTGCCAAAAGCACGATTTGCATGCATATCGTGTGGTTTTGCAGAAAACTGCGTCCGCGTCTACCAAAAGATGCATGTGCATGCTAAAAACGCGTTTTGGCACAAATCCATGTGCGGGTGCTAAAAAGAGCAGCATCGGCATGCTTTTCACGTCGTTTGGTAGAAATCCACGCGCGCGTTCTGCCAAAAGCACCATTTGCATGCCTATCGTGTGGTTTTGCAGAAAACTGCGTCCGCGTCTACCAAAAGATGCATGCGCATGCTTAAAACGCGTTTTGGCACAAATCCATGTGCGGATGTTAAAAAGAGCAGCATCGGCATGCTTTTCACGTCGTTTGGTAGAAATCCACGCGCGCGTTCTGCCAAAAGCACCATTTGCATGCATATCGTGTGGTTTTGCAGAAAACTGCGTCCGCGTCTACGAAAAGATGCATGCGCATGCTTAAAACGCGTTTTGGCACAAATCCATGTGCGGGTGCTAAAAAGAGCAGCATCGGCATGCTTTTCACGTCGTTTGGTAGAAATCCACACGCGCGTTCTGCCAAAAGCACCATTTGCATGCATATCGTGTGGTTTTGCAGAAAACTGCGTCCGCGTCTACCAAAAGATGCATGTGCATGCTAAAAACGCGTTTTGGCACAAATCCATGTGCGGATGTTAAAAAGAGCAGCATCGGCATGCTTTTCACGTCGTTTGGTAGAAATCCAGACGCGCGTTCTGCCAAAAGCACCATTTGCATGCATATCGTGTGGTTTTGCAGAAAACTGCGTCCGCGTCTACCAAAAGATGCATGCGCATGCTTAAAACGCGTTTTGGCACAAATCCATGTGCGGGTGCTAAAAAGAGCAGCATCGGCATGCTTTTCACGTCGTTTGGTAGAAATCCACACGCGCGTTCTGCCAAAAGCACCATTTGCATGCCTATCGTGTGGTTTTGCAGAAAACTGCGTCCGCGTCTACCAAAAGATGCATGCGCATGCTTAAAACGCGCTTTGGCACAAATCCATGTGCGGATGTTAAAAAGAGCAGCATCGGCATGCTTTTCACGTCGTTTGGTAGAAATCCACGCGCGCGTTCTGCCAAAAGCACCATTTGCATGCATATCGTGTGGTTTTGCAGAAAACTGCGTCCGCGTCTACCAAAAGATGCATGCGCATGCTTAAAACGCGTTTTGGCACAAATCCATGTGCGGGTGCTAAAAAGAGCAGCATCGGCATGCTTTTCACGTCGTTTGGTAGAAATCCACACGCGCGTTCTGCCAAAAGCACCATTTGCATGCATATCGTGTGGTTTTGCAGAAAACTGCGTCCGCGTCTACCAAAAGATGCATGCGCATGCTTAAAACGCGCTTTGGCACAAATCCATGTGCGGATGTTAAAAAGAGCAGCATCGGCATGCTTTTCACGTCGTTTGGTAGAAATCCACACGCGCGTTCTGCCAAAAGCACCATTTTCATGCATATCGTGTGGTTTTGCAGAAAACTGCGTCCGCGTCTACCAAAAGATGCATGCGCATGCTTAAAACGCGTTTTGGCACAAATCCATGTGCGGGTGCTAAAAAGAGCAGCATCGGCATCCTTTTCACGTCGTTTGGTAGAAATCCACGCGCGCGTTCTGCCAAAAGCACGATTTGCATGCATATCGTGTGGTTTTGCAGAAAACTGCGTCCGCGTCTACCAAAAGATGCATGTGCATGCTAAAAACGCGTTTTGGCACAAATCCATGTGCGGGTGCTAAAAAGAGCAGCATCGGCATGCTTTTCACGTCGTTTGGTAGAAATCCACACGCGCGTTCTGCCAAAAGCACCATTTGCATGCATATCGTGTGGTTTTGCAGAAAACTGCGTCCGCGTCTACCAAAAGATGCATGTGCATGCTAAAAACGCGTTTTGGCACAAATCCATGTGCGGATGTTAAAAAGAGCAGCATCGGCATGCTTTTCACGTCGTTTGGTAGAAATCCACACGCGCGTTCTGCCAAAAGCGCCATTTGCATGCATATCGTGTGGTTTTGCAGAAAACTGCGTCCGCGTCTACCAAAAGATGCATGTGCATGCTAAAAACGCGCTTTGGCACAAATCCATGTGCGGATGTTAAAAAGAGCAGCATCGGCATGCTTTTCACGTCGTTTGGTAGAAATCCACGCGCGCGTTCTGCCAAAAGCACCATTTGCATGCATATCGTGTGGTTTTGCAGAAAACTGCGTCCGCGTCTACCAAAAGATGCATGCGCATGCTTAAAACGCGTTTTGGCACAAATCCATGTGCGGGTGCTAAAAAGAGCAGCATCGGCATGCTTTCCACGTCGTTTGGTAGAAATCCACACGCGCGTTCTGCCAAAAGCACCATTTGCATGCCTATCGTGTGGTTTTGCAGAAAACTGCGTCCGCGTCTACCAAAAGATGCATGCGCATGCTTAAAACGCGCTTTGGCACAAATCCATGTGCGGATGTCAAAAAGAGCAGCATCGGCATGCTTTTCACGTCTGGTAGAAATCCACACGCGCGTTCTGCCAAAAGCACCATTTGCATGCATATCGTGTGGTTTTGCAGAAAACTGCGTCCGCGTCTACCAAAAGATGCATGTGCATGCTAAAAACGCGTTTTGGCACAAATCCATGTGCGGATGTTAAAAAGAGCAGCATCGGCATGCTTTTCACGTCGTTTGGTAGAAATCCACACGCGCGTTCTGCCAAAAGCACCATTTGCATGCATATCGTGTGGTTTTGCAGAAAACTGCGTCCGCGTCTACCAAAAGATGCATGTGCATGCTAAAAACGCGTTTTGGCACAAATCCATGTGCGGATGTTAAAAAGAGCAGCATCGGCATGCTTTTCACGTCGTTTGGTAGAAATCCACGCGCGCGTTCTGCCAAAAGCACCATTTGCATGCATATCGTGTGGTTTTGCAGAAAACTGCGTCCGCGTCTACCAAAAGATGCATGCGCATGCTTAGAACGCGATTTGGCACAAATCCATGTGCGGATGTTAAAAAGAGCAGCATCGGCATGCTTTTCACGTCGTTTGGTAGAAATCCACACGCGCGTTCTGCCAAAAGCACCATTTGCATGCATATCGTGTGGTTTTGCAGAAAACTGCGTCCGCGTCTACCAAAAGATGCATGTGCATGCTAAAAACGCGTTTTGGCACAAATCCATGTGCGGATGTTAAAAAGAGCAGCATCGGCATGCTTTTCACGTCGTTTGGTAGAAATCCACGCGCGCGTTCTGCCAAAAGCACCATTTGCATGCATATCGTGTGGTTTTGCAGAAAACTGCGTCCGCGTCTACCAAAAGATGCATGCGCATGCTTAAAACGCGTTTTGGCACAAATCCATGTGCGGGTGCTAAAAAGAGCAGCATCGGCATGCTTTTCACGTCGTTTGGTAGAAATCCACACGCGCGTTCTGCCAAAAGCACCATTTGCATGCCTATCGTGTGGTTTTGCAGAAAACTGCGTCCGCGTCTACCAAAAGATGCATGCGCATGCTTAAAACGCGCTTTGGCACAAATCCATGTGCGGATGTTAAAAAGAGCAGCATCGGCATGCTTTTCACGTCGTTTGGTAGAAATCCACGCGCGCGTTCTGCCAAAAGCACCATTTGCCATGCATATCGTGTGGTTTTGCAGAAAACTGCGTCCGCGTCTACCAAAAGATGCATGCGCATGCTTAAAACGCGTTTTGGCACAAATCCATGTGCGGGTGCTAAAAGAGCAGCATCGGCATGCTTTTCACGTCGTTTGGTAGAAATCCACACGCGCGTTCTGCAAAAAGCACCATTTGCATGCCTATCGTGTGGTTTTGCAGAAAACTGCGTCCGCGTCTACCAAAAGATGCATGCGCATGCTTAAAACGCGCTTTGGCACAAATCCATGTGCGGATGTTAAAAAGAGCAGCATCGGCATGCTTTTCACGTCGTTTGGTAGAAATCCACGCGCGCGTTCTGCCAAAAGCACCATTTGCATGCATATCGTGTGGTTTTGCAGAAAACTGCGTCCGCGTCTACCAAAAGATGCATGCGCATGCTTAAAACGCGTTTTGGCACAAATCCATGTGCGGGTGCTAAAAAGAGCAGCATCGGCATGCTTTTCACGTCGTTTGGTAGAAATCCACACGCGCGTTCTGCCAAAAGCACCATTTGCATGCATATCGTGTGGTTTTGCAGAAAACTGCGTCCGCGTCTACCAAAAGATGCATGCGCATGCTTAAAACGCGCTTTGGCACAAATCCATGTGCGGGTGCTAAAAAGAGCAGCATCGGCATGCTTTTCACGTCGTTTGGTAGAAATCCACACGCGCGTTCTGCCAAAAGCACCATTTGCATGCCTATCGTGTGGTTTTGCAGAAAACTGCGTCCGCGTCTACCAAAAGATGCATGCGCATGCTTAAAACGCGTTTTGGCACAAATCCATGTGCGGGTGCTAAAAAGAGCAGCATCGGCATGCTTTTCACGTCGTTTGGTAGAAATCCACACGCGCGTTCTGCCAAAAGCACCATTTGCATGCATATCGTGTGGTTTTGCAGAAAACTGCGTCCGCGTCTACCAAAAGATGCATGCGCATGCTTAAAACGCGCTTTGGCACAAATCCATGTGCGGATGTTAAAAAGAGCAGCATCGGCATGCTTTTCACGTCGTTTGGTAGAAATCCACACGCGCGTTCTGCCAAAAGCACCATTTGCATGCATATCGTGTGGTTTTGCAGAAAACTGCGTCCGCGTCTACCAAAAGATGCATGTGCATGCTAAAAACGCGTTTTGGCACAAATCCATGTGCGGATGTTAAAAAGAGCAGCATCGGCATGCTTTTCACGTCGTTTGGTAGAAATCCACACGCGCGTTCTGCCAAAAGCAAAATTTGCATGCATATCGTGTGGTTTTGCAGAAAACTGCGTCCGCGTCTACCAAAAGATGCATGTGCATGCTAAAAACGCGTTTTGGCACAAATCCATGTGCGGATGTTAAAAAGAGCAGCATCGGCATGCTTTTCACGTCGTTTGGTAGAAATCCACACGCGCGTTCTGCCAAAAGCACCATTTGCATGCATATCGTGTGGTTTTGCAGAAAACTGCGTCCGCGTCTACCAAAAGATGCATGTGCATGCTAAAAACGCGTTTTGGCACAAATCCATGTGCGGATGTTAAAAAGAGCAGCATCGGCATGCTTTTCACGTCGTTTGGTAGAAATCCACACGCGCGTTCTGCCAAAAGCACCATTTGCATGCATATCGTGTGGTTTTGCAGAAAACTGCGTCCGCGTCTACCAAAAGATGCATGCGCATGCTTAAAACGCGTTTTGGCACAAATCCATGTGCGGGTGCTAAAAAGAGCAGCATCGGCATGCTTTTCACGTCGTTTGGTAGAAATCCACACGCGCGTTCTGCCAAAAGCACCATTTGCATGCATATCGTGTGGTTTTGCAGAAAACTGCGTCCGCGTCTACCAAAAGATGCATGTGCATGCTAAAAACGCGTTTTGGCACAAATCCATGTGCGGATGTTAAAAAGAGCAGCATCGGCATGCTTTTCACGTCGTTTGGTAGAAATCCACACGCGCGTTCTGCCAAAAGCACCATTTGCATGCATATCGTGTGGTTTTGCAGAAAACTGCGTCCGCGTCTACCAAAAGATGCATGTGCATGCTAAAAACGCGTTTTGGCACAAATCCATGTGCGGATGTTAAAAAGAGCAGCATCGGCATGCTTTTCACGTCGTTTGGTAGAAATCCACGCGCGCGTTCTGCCAAAAGCACCATTTGCATGCATATCGTGTGGTTTTGCAGAAAACTGCGTCCGCGTCTACCAAAAGATGCATGCGCATGCTTAAAACGCGTTTTGGCACAAATCCATGTGCGGGTGCTAAAAAGAGCAGCATCGGCATGCTTTTCACGTCGTTTGGTAGAAATCCACACGCGCGTTCTGCCAAAAGCACCATTTGCATGCCTATCGTGTGGTTTTGCAGAAAACTGCGTCCGCGTCTACCAAAAGATGCATGCGCATGCTTAATACGCGCTTTGGCACAAATCCATGTGCGGATGTTAAAAAGAGCAGCATCGGCATGCTTTTCACGTCGTTTGGTAGAAATCCACACGCGCGTTCTGCCAAAAGCACCATTTGCATGCATATCGTGTGGTTTTGCAGAAAACTGCGTCCGCGTCTACCAAAAGATGCATGTGCATGCTAAAACGCGTTTTGGCACAAATCCATGTGCGGGTGCTAAAAAGAGCAGCATCGGCATGCTTTTCACGTCGTTTGGTAGAAATCCACACGCGCGTTCTGCCAAAAGCACCATTTGCATTCCTATCGTGTGGTTTTGCAGAAAACTGCGTCCGCGTCTACCAAAAGATGCATGCACATACTTAAAACGCGCTTTGGCACAAATCCATGTGCGGATGTTAAAAAGAGCAGCATCGGCATGCTTTTCACGTCGTTTGGTAGAAATCCACGCGCGCGTTCTGCCAAAAGCACCATTTGCATGCATATCGTGTGGTTTTGCAGAAAACTGCGTCCGCGTCTACCAAAAGATGCATGCGCATGCTTAAAACGCGTTTTGGCACAAATCCATGTGCGGGTGCTAAAAAGAGCAGCATCGGCATGCTTTTCACGTCGTTTGGTAGAAATCCACACGCGCGTTCTGCCAAAAGCACCATTTGCATGCCTATCGTGTGGTTTTGCAGAAAACTGCGTCCGCGTCTACCAAAAGATGCATGCGCATGCTTAAAACGCGCTTTCGCACAAATCCATGTGCGGATGTTAAAAAGAGCAGCATCGGCATGCTTTTCACGTCGTTTGGTAGAAATCCACGCGCGCGTTCTGCCAAAAGCACCATTTGCATGCATATCGTGTGGTTTTGCAGAAAACTGCGTCCGCGTCTACCAAAAGATGCATGCGCATGCTTAAAACGCGTTTTGGCACAAATCCATGTGCGGGTGCTAAAAAGAGCAGCATCGGCATGCTTTTCACGTCGTTTGGTAGAAATCCACGCGCGCGTTCGGCCAAAAGCACCATTTGCATGCCTATCGTGTGGTTTTGCAGAAAACTGCGTCCGCGTCTACCAAAAGATGCATGCGCATGCTTAAAACGCGTTTTGGCACAAATCCATGTGCGGGTGCTAAAAAGAGCAGCATCGGCATGCTTTTCACGTCGTTTGGTAGAAATCCACGCGCGCGTTCTGCCAAAAGCACCATTTGCATGCATATCGTGTGCTTTTGCAGAAAACTGCGTCCGCGTCTACCGAAAGATGCATGCGCATGCTTAAAACGCGTTTTGGCACAAATCCATGTGCGGGTGCTAAAAAGAGCAGCATCGGCATGCTTTTCACGTCGTTTGGTAGAAATCCACGCGCGCGTTCTGCCAAAAGCACCATTTGCATGCATATCGTGTGGTTTTGCAGAAAACTGCGTCCGCGTCTACCAAAAGATGCATGCGCATGCTTAAAACGCGTTTTGGCACATATCCATGTGCGGGTGCTAAAAAGAGCAGCATCGGCATCCTTTTCACGTCGTTTGGTAGAAATCCACGCGCGCGTTCTGCCAAAAGCACGATTTGCATGCATATCGTGTGGTTTTGCAGAAAACTGCGTCCGCGTCTACCAAAAGATGCATGTGCATGCTAAAAACGCGTTTTGGCACAAATCCATGTGCGGGTGCTAAAAAGAGCAGCATCGGCATGCTTTTCACGTCGTTTGGTAGAAATCCACGCGCGCGTTCTGCCAAAAGCACCATTTGCATGCCTATCGTGTGGTTTTGCAGAAAACTGCGTCCGCGTCTACCAAAAGATGCATGCGCATGCTTAAAACGCGTTTTGGCACAAATCCATGTGCGGATGTTAAAAAGAGCAGCATCGGCATGCTTTTCACGTCGTTTGGTAGAAATCCACGCGCGCGTTCTGCCAAAAGCACCATTTGCATGCATATCGTGTGGTTTTGCAGAAAACTGCGTCCGCGTCTACCAAAAGATGCATGCGCATGCTTAAAACGCGTTTTGGCACAAATCCATGTGCGGGTGCTAAAAAGAGCAGCATCGGCATGCTTTTCACGTCGTTTGGTAGAAATCCACACGCGCGTTCTGCCAAAAGCACCATTTGCATGCATATCGTGTGGTTTTGCAGAAAACTGCGTCCGCGTCTACCAAAAGATGCATGTGCATGCTAAAAACGCGTTTTGGCACAAATCCATGTGCGGATGTTAAAAAGAGCAGCATCGGCATGCTTTTCACGTCGTTTGGTAGAAATCCACGCGCGTTCTGCCAAAAGCACCATTTGCATGCATATCGTGTGGTTTTGCAGAAAACTGCGTCCGCGTCTACCAAAAGATGCATGTGCATGCTAAAAACGCGTTTTGGCACAAATCCATGTGCGGGTGCTAAAAAGAGGAGCATCGGCATGCTTTTCACGTCGTTTGGTAGAAATCCACACGCGCGTTCTGCCAAAAGCACCATTTGCATGCATATCGGGTTTTGCAGAAAACTGCGTCCGCGTCTACCAAAAGATGCATGTGCATGCTAAAAACGCGTTTTGGCACAAATCCATGTGCGGGTGCTAAAAAGAGCAGCATCGGCATGCTTTTCACGTCGTTTGGTAGAAATCCACACGCGCGTTCTGCCAAAAGCACCATTTGCATGCCTATCGTGTGGTTTTGCAGAAAACTGCGTCCGCGTCTACCAAAAGATGCATGCGCATGCTTAAAACGCGCTTTGGCACAAATCCATGTGCGGATGTTAAAAAGAGCAGCATCGGCATGCTTTTCACGTCGTTTGGTAGAAATCCACACGCGCGTTCTGCCAAAAGCACCATTTGCATGCATATCGTGTGGTTTTGCAGAAAACTGCGTCCGCGTCTACCAAAAGATGCATGTGCATGCTAAAAACGCGTTTTGGCACAAATCCATGTGCGGATATTAAAAAGAGCAGCATCGGCATGCTTTTCACGTCGTTTGGTAGAAATCCACGCGCGCGTTCTGCCAAAAGCACCATTTGCATGCATATCGTGTGGTTTTGCAGAAAACTGCGTCCGCGTCTACCAAAAGATGCATGCGCATGCTTAAAACGCGTTTTGGCACAAATCCATGTGCGGGTGCTAAAAAGAGCAGCATCGGCATGCTTTTCACGTCGTTTGGTAGAAATCCACACGCGCGTTCTGCCAAAAGCACCATTTGCATGCCTATCGTGTGGTTTTGCAGAAAACTGCGTCCGCGTCTACCAAAAGATGCATGCGCATGCTTAAAACGCGCTTTGGCACAAATCCATGTGCGGATGTTAAAAAGAGCAGCATCGGCATGCTTTTCACGTCGTTTGGTAGAAATCCACGCGCGCGTTCTGCCAAAAGCACCATTTGCATGCATATCGTGTGGTTTTGCAGAAAACTGCGTCCGCGTCTACCAAAAGATGCATGCGCATGCTTAAAACGCGTTTTGGCACAAATCCATGTGCGGGTGCTAAAAAGAGCAACATCGGCATGCTTTTCACGTCGTTTGGTAGAAATCCACACGCGCGTTCTGCCAAAAGCACCATTTGCATGCATATCGTGTGGTTTTGCAGAAAACTGCGTCCGCGTCTACCAAAAGATGCATGCGCATGCTTAAAACGCGCTTTGGCACAAATCCATATGCGGATGTTAAACAGAGCAGCGTCGGCATGCTTTTCACGTCGTTTGGTAGAAATCCACGCGCGCGTTCTGCCAAAAGCACCATTTGCATGCATATCGTGTGGTTTTGCAGAAAACTGCGTCCGCGTCTACCAAAAGATGCATGCGCATGCTTAAAACGCGTTTTGGCACAAATCCATGTGCGGGTGCTAAAAAGAGCAGCATCGGCATGTGCGGGTGCTAAAAAGAGCAGCATCGGCATGCTTTCACGTCGTTGGTAGAAAGTCCACACGCGCGTTCTGCCATAGCACCATTGCATGCCTATCGTGTGGTTTTGCAGAAAACTGCGTCCGTGGTCTACCAAACAGATGCATGCGCATGCTTAAAACGCGTTTTGGCAAAAATCATGTGCGGATGTAAAAAAGAGCAGCATCGGCATGCTTTTCACGTCGTTTGGTAGAAATCCACACGCGCGTTCTGCCAAAAGCACCATTTGCATGCATATCGTGTGGTTTTGCAGAAAAATGCGTCCGCGTCTACCAAAAGATGCATGTGCATGCTAAAAACGCGTTTTGGCACAAATCCATGTGCGGATGTTAAAAAGAGCAGCATCGGCATGCTTTTCACGTCGTTTGTAGAAATCCACACGCGCGTTCTGCCAAAAGCACCATTTGCATGCCTATCGTGTGGTTTTGCAGAAAACTGCGTCCGCGTCTACCAAAAGATGCATGCGCATGCTTAAAACGCGTTTTGGCACAAATCCATGTGCGGGTGCTAAAAAGAGCAGCATCGGCATGCTTTTCACGTCGTTTGGTAGAAATCCACACGCGCGTTCTGCAAAAGCACCATTTGCATGCCTATCGTGTGGTTTGCAGAAAACTGCGTCCGCGTCTACCAAAAGATGCATGCGCATGCTTAAAACGCGTTTTGGCACAAATCCATGTGCGGATGTTAAAAAGAGCAGGCATCGGCATGCTTTTCACGTCGTTTGGTAGAAATCCACACGCGCGTTCTGCCAAAAGCACCATTTGCATGCATATCGTGTGGTTTTGCAGAAAACTGCGTCCGCGTCTACCAAAAGATGCATGCGCATGCTAAAAACGCGTTTTGGCACAAATCCATGTGCGGATGTTAAAAAGAGCAGCATCGGCATGCTTTTCACGTCGTTTGGTAGAAATCCACACGCGCGTTCTGCCAAAAGCACCATTTGCATGCCTATCGTGTGGTTTTGCAGAAAACTGCGTCCGCGTCTACCAAAAGATGCATGCGCATGCTTAAAACGCGCTTTTGGCACAAATCCATGTGCGGATGTTAAAAAGAGCAGCATCGGCATGCTTTTCACGTCGTTTGGTAGAAATCCACACGCGCGTTCTGCCAAAAGCACATTTGCATGCATATCGTGTGGTTTTGCAGAAAACTGCGTCCGCGTCTACCAAAAGATGCATGTGCATGCTAAAAACGCGTTTTGGCACAAATCCATGTGCGGATGTTAAAAAGAGCAGCATCGGCATGCTTTTCACGTCGTTTGGTAGAAATCCACGCGCGCGTTCTGCCAAAAGCACCATTTGCATGCATATCGTGTGGTTTTGCAGAAAACTGCGTCCGCGTCTACCAAAAGATGCATGCGCATGCTTAAAACGCGTTTTGGCACAAATCCATGTGCGGGTGCTAAAAAGAGCAGCATCGGCATGCTTTTCACGTCGTTTGGTAGAAATCCACACGCGCGTTCTGCCAAAAGCACCATTTGCATGCCTATCGTGTGGTTTTGCAGAAAACTGCGTCCGCGTCTACCAAAAGATGCATGCGCATGCTTAAAACGCGCTTTGGCACAAATCCATGTGCGGATGTTAAAAAGAGCAGCATCGGCATGCTTTTCACGTCGTTTGTAGAAATCCACACGCGCGTTCTGCCAAAAGCACCATTTGCATGCATATCGTGTGGTTTGCAGAAAACTGCGTCCGCGTCTACCAAAAGATGCATGTGCATGCTAAAAACGCGTTTTGGCACAAATCCATGTGCGGATGTTAAAAAGAGCAGCATCGGCATGCTTTTCACGTCGTTTGGTAGAAATCCACACGCGCGTTCTGCCAAAAGCACATTTGCATGCATATCGTGTGGTTTTGCAGAAAACTGCGTCCGCGTCTACCAAAAGATGCATGTGCATGCTAAAAACGCGTTTTGGCACAAATCCATGTGCGGATGTTAAAAAGAGCAGCATCGGCATGCTTTTCACGTCGTTTGTAGAAATCCACGCGCGCGTTCTGCCAAAAGCACCATTTGCATGCCTATCGTGTGGTTTTGCAGAAAACTGCGTCCGCGTCTACCAAAAGATGCATGCGCATGCTTAAAACGCGTTTTGGCACAAATCCATGTGCGGGTGCTAAAAAGAGCAGCATCGGCATGCTTTTCACGTCGTTTGGTAGAAATCCACACGCGCGTTCTGCCAAAAGCACCATTTGCATGCCTATCGTGTGGTTTTGCAGAAACTGCGTCCGCGTCTACCAAAAGATGCATGCGCATGCTTAAACGCGCTTTGGCACAAATCCATGTGCGGATGTTAAAAAGAGCAGCATCGGCATGCTTTTCACGTCGTTTGGTAGAAATCCACGCGCGCGTTCTGCCAAAAGCACCATTTGCATGCCTATCGTGTGGTTTTGCAGAAAACTGCGTCCGCGTCTACCAAAAGATGCATGCGCATGCTTAAAACGCGTTTTGGCACAAATCCATGTGCGGATGTTAAAAAGAGCAGCATCGGCATGCTTTTCACGTCGTTTGGTAGAAATCCACACGCGCGTTCTGCCAAAAGCACCATTTGCATGCATATCGTGTGGTTTTGCAGAAAACTGCGTCCGCGTCTACCAAAAGATGCATGTGCATGCTAAAAACGCGTTTTGGCACAAATCCATGTGCGGATGTTAAAAAGAGCAGCATCGGCATGCTTTTCACGTCGTTTGGTAGAAATCCACACGCGCGTTCTGCCAAAAGCACCATTTGCATGGATATCGTGTGGTTTTGCAGAAAACTGCGTCCGCGTCTACCAAAAGATGCATGTGCATGCTAAAAACGCGTTTTGGCACAAATCCATGTGCGGATGTTAAAAAGAGCAGCATCGGCATGCTTTTCACGTCGTTTGGTAGAAATCCACGCGCGCGTTCTGCCAAAAGCACCATTTGCATACCTATCGTGTGGTTTTGCAGAAAACTGCGTCCGCGTCTACCAAAAGATGCATGCGCATGCTTAAAACGCGTTTTGGCACAAATCCATGTGCGGGTGCTAAAAAGAGCAGCATCGGCATGCTTTTCACGTCGTTTGGTAGAAACCCACACGCGCGTTCTGCCAAAAGCACCATTTGCATGCCTATCGTGTGGTTTTGCAGAAAACTGCGTCCGCGTCTACCAAAAGATGCATGCGCATGCTTAAAACGCGTTTTGGCACAAATCCATGTGCGGATGTTAAAAAGAGCAGCATCGGCATGCTTTTCACGTCGTTTGGTAGAAATCCACACGCGCGTTCTGCCAAAAGCACCATTTGCATGCATATCGTGTGGTTTTGCAGAAAACTGCGTCCGCGTCTACCAAAAGATGCATGTGCATGCTAAAAACGCGTTTTGGCACAAATCCATGTGCGGATGTTAAAAAGAGCAGCATCGGCATGCTTTTCACGTCGTTTGGTAGAAATCCACGCGCGCGTTCTGCCAAAAGCACCATTTGCATGCCTATCGTGTGGTTTTGCAGAAAACTGCGTCCGCGTCTACCAAAAGATGCATGCGCATGCTTAAAACGCGTTTTGGCACAAATCCATGTGCGGGTGCTAAAAAGAGCAGCATCGGCATGCTTTCACGTCGTTTGGTAGAAATCCACGCGCGCGTTCTGCCAAAAGCACCATTTGCATGCCTATCGTGTGGTTTTGCAGAAAACTGCGTCCGCGTCTACCAAAAGATGCATGCGCATGCTTAAAACGCGTTTTGGCACAAATCCATGTGCGGGTGCTAAAAAGAGCAGCATCGGCATGCTTTTCACGTCGTTTGGTAGAAACCCACACGCGCGTTCTGCCAAAAGCACCATTTGCATGCCTATCGTGTGGTTTTGCAGAAAACTGCGTCCGCGTCTACCAAAAGATGCATGCGCATGCTTAAAACGCGTTTTGGCACAAATCCATGTGCGGATGTTAAAAAGAGCAGCATCGGCATGCTTTTCACGTCGTTTGGTAGAAATCCACACGCGCGTTCTGCCAAAAGCACCATTTGCATGCATATCGTGTGGCTTTGCAGAAAACTGCGTCCGCGTCTACCAAAAGATGCATGTGCATGCTAAAAACGCGTTTTGGCACAAATCCATGTGCGGATGGTAAAAAGAGCAGCATCGGCATGCTTTTCACGTCGTTTGGTAGAAATCCACGCGCGCGTTCTGCCAAAAGCACCATTTGCATGCCTATCGTGTGGTTTGCAGAAAACTGCGTCCGCGTCTACCAAAAGATGCATGCGCATGCTTAAAACGCGTTTTGGCACAAATCCATGTGCGGGTGCTAAAAAGAGCAGCATCGGCATGCTTTTCACGTCGTTTGGTAGAAATCCACACGCGCGTTCTGCCGAAAGCACCATTTGCATGCCTATCGTGTGGTTTTGCAGAAAACTGCGTCCGCGTCTACCAAAGATGCATGCGCATGCTTAAAACGCGTTTTGGCACAAATCCATGTGCGGATGTTAAAAAGAGCAGCATCGGCATGCTTTTCACGTCGTTTGTAGAAATCCACACGCGCGTTCTGCCAAAAGCACCATTTGCATGCATATCGTGTGGTTTTGCAGAAAACTGCGTCCGCGTCTACCAAAGATGCATGCGCATGCTAAAACGCGTTTTGGCACAAATTCATGTGCGGATGTTAAAAAGAGCAGCATCGGCATGCTTTTCACGTCGTTTGGTAGAAATCCACACGTGCGTTCTGCCAAAAGCACCATTTGCATGCCTATCGTGTGGTTTTGCAGAAAACTGCGTCCGCGTCTACCAAAAGATGCATGCGCATGCTAAAACGCGCTTTGGCACAAATCCATGTGCGGATGTTAAAAAGAGCAGCATCGGCATGCTTTTCACGTCGTTTGGTAGAAATGCACGCGCGCGTTCTGCCAAAAGCACCATTTGCATCCATATCGTGTGGTTTTGCAGAAAACTGCGTCCGCGTCTACCAAAAGATGCATGCGCATGCTTAAAACGCGTTTTGGCACAAATCCATGTGCGGGTGCTAAAAAGAGCAGCATCGGCATGCTTTTCACGTCGTGTGGTAGAAATCCACACGCACGTTCTGCCAAAAGCACCATTTGCATGCCTATCGTGTGGTTTTGCAGAAAACTGCGTCCGCGTCTACCAAAAGATGCATGCGCATGCTTAAAACGCGTTTTGGCACAAATCCATGTGCGGATGTTAAAAAGAGCAGCATCGGCATGCTTTTCACGTCGTTTGGTAGAAATCCACACGCGCGTTCTGCCAAAAGCACCATTTCCATGCATATCGTGTGGTTTGCAGAAAACTGCGTCGCGTCTACCAAAAGATGCATGTGCATGCTAAAAACGCGTTTTGGCACAAATCCATGTGCGGATGTAAAAAGAGCAGCATCGGCACGCTTTTCACGTCGTTTGGTAGAAATCCACACGCGCGTTCTGCCAAAAGCACCATTTGCATGCATATCGTGTGGTTTTGCAGAAAACTGCGTCCGCGTCTACCAAAAGATGCATGTGCATGCTAAAAACGCGTTTTGGCACAAATCCATGTGCGGATGTTAAAAAGAGCAGCATCGGCATGCTTTTCACGTCGTTTGGTAGAAATCCACGCGCGCGTTCTGCCAAAAGCACCATTTGCATGCATATCGTGTGGTTTTGCAGAAAACTGCGTCCGCGTCTACCAAAAGATGCATGCGCATGCTTAAAACGCGTTTTGGCACAAATCCATGTGCGGGTGCTAAAAAGAGCAGCATCGGCATGCTTTTCACGTCGTTTGGTAGAAATCCACACGCGCGTTCTGCCAAAAGCACCATTTGCATGCCTATCGTGTGGTTTTGCAGAAAACTGCGTCCGCGTCTACCAAAAGATGCATGCGCATGCTTAAAACGCGCTTTGCACAAATCCATGTGCGGATGTTAAAAAGAGCAGCATCGGCATGCTTTTCACGTCGTATGGTAGAAATCCACACGCGCGTTCTGCCAAAAGCACCATTTGCATGCATATCGTGTGGTTTTGCAGAAAACTGCGTCCGCGTCTACCAAAAGATGCATGTGCATGCTAAAAACGCGTTTTGGCACAAATCCATGTGCGGATGTTAAAAAGAGCAGCATCGGCATGCTTTTCACGTCGTTTGGTAGAAATCCACACGCGCGTTCTGCCAAAAGCACCATTTGCATGCAATCGTGTGGTTTTGCAGAAAACTGCGTCCGCGTCTACCAAAAGATGCATGTGCATGCTAAAAACGCGTTTTGGCACAAATCCATGTGCGGATGTTAAAAAGAGCAGCATCGGCATGCTTTTCACGTCGTTTGGTAGAAATCCACGCGCGCGTTCTGCCAAAAGCACCATTTGCATGCCTATCGTGTGGTTTTGCAGAAAACTGCGTCCGCGTCTACCAAAAGATGCATGCGCATGCTTAAAACGCGTTTTGGCACAAATCCATGTGCGGGTGCTAAAAAGAGCAGCATCGGCATGCTTTTCACGTCGTTTGGTAGAAATCCACACGCGCGTTCTGCCAAAAGCACCATTTGCATGCCTATCGTGTGGTTTTGCAGAAACTGCGTCCGCGTCTACCAAAAGATGCATGCGCATGCTTAAAACGCGCTTTGGCACAAATCCATGTGCGGATGTTAAAAAGAGCAGCATCGGCATGCTTTTCACGTCGTTTGGTAGAAATCCACACGCGCGTTCTGCCAAAAGCACCATTTGCATGCATATCGTGTGGTTTTGCAGAAAACTGCGTCCGCGTCTACCAAAAGATGCATGTGCATGCTAAAAACGCGTTTTGGCACAAATCCATGTGCGGGTGCTAAAAGAGCAGCATCGGCATGCTTTTCACGTCGTTTGGTAGAAATCCACAAGCGCGTTCTGCCAAAAGCACCATTTGCATGCCTATCGTGTGGTTTTGCAGAAAACTGCGTCCGCGTCTACCAAAAGATGCATGTGCATGCTAAAAACGCGTTTTGGCACAAATCCATGTGCGGATGTTAAAAAGAGCAGCATCGGCATGCTTTTCACGTCGTTTGTAGAAATCCACACGCGCGTTCTGCCAAAAGCACCATTTGCATGCATATCGTGTGGTTTTGCAGAAAACTGCGTCCGCGTCTACCAAAAGATGCATGTGCATGCTAAAAACGCGTTTTGGCACAAATCCATGTGCGGATGTTAAAAAGAGCAGCATCGGCATGCTTTTCACGTCGTTTGGTAGAAATCCACACGCGCGTTCTGCCAAAAGCACCATTTGCATGCATATCGTGTGGTTTTGCAGAAAACTGCGTCCGCGTCTACCAAAGATGCATGTGCATGCTAAAAACGCGTTTTGGCACAAATCCATGTGCGGATGTTAAAAAGAGCAGCATCGGCATGCTTTTCACGTCGTTTGGTAGAAATCCACGCGCGCGTTCTGCCAAAAGCACCATTTGCATGCCTATCGTGTGGTTTTGCAGAAAACTGCGTCCGCGTCTACCAAAAGATGCATGCGCATGCTTAAAACGCGTTTTGGCACAAATCCATGTGCGGGTGCTAAAAAGAGCAGCATCGGCATGCTTTTCACGTCGTTTGGTAGAAATCCACACGCGCGTTCTGCCGAAAGCACCATTTGCATGCCTATCGTGTGGTTTTGCAGAAAACTGCGTCCGCGTCTACCAAAAGATGCATGCGCATGCTTAAAACGCGTTTTGGCACAAATCCATGTGCGGATGTTAAAAAGAGCAGCATCGGCATGCTTTCACGTCGTTTGGTAGAAATCCACACGCGCGTTCTGCCAAAAGCACCATTTGCATGCATATCGTGTGGTTTTGCAGAAACTGCGTCCGCGTCTACCAAAAGATGCATGCGCATGCTAAAAACGCGTTTTGGCACAAATTCATGTGCGGATGTTAAAAAGAGCAGCATCGGCATGCTTTTCACGTCGTTTGGTAGAAATCCACACGTGCGTTCTGCCAAAAGCACCATTTGCATGCCTATCGTGTGGTTTTGCAGAAAACTGCGTCCGCGTCTACCAAAAGATGCATGCGCATGCTTAAAACGCGCTTTGGCACAAATCATGTGCGGATGTTAAAAAGAGCAGCATCGGCATGCTTTTCACGTCGTTTGGTAGAAATCCACGCGCGCGTTCTGCCAAAAGCACCATTTGCATGCATATCGTGTGGTTTTGCAGAAAACTGCGTCCGCGTCTACCAAAAGATGCATGCGCATGCTTAAAACGCGTTTTGGCACAAATCCATGTGCGGGTGCTAAAAAGAGCAGCATCGGCATGCTTTTCACGTCGTTTGGTAGAAATCCACACGCGCGTTCTGCCAAAAGCACCATTTGCATGCCTATCGTGTGGTTTGCAGAAAACTGCGTCCGCGTCTACCAAAAGATGCATGCGCATGCTTAAAACGCGTTTTGGCACAAATCCATGTGCGGATGTTAAAAAGAGCAGCATCGGCATGCTTTTCACGTCGTTTGGTAGAAATCCACACGCGCGTTCTGCCAAAAGCACCATTTCCATGCATATCGTGTGGTTTTGCAGAAAACTGCGTCCGCGTCTACCAAAAGATGCATGTGCATGCTAAAAACGCGTTTTGGCACAAATCCATGTGCGGATGTTAAAAAGAGCAGCATCGGCATGCTTTTCACGTCGTTTGGTAGAAATCCACACGCGCGTTCTGCCAAAAGCACCATTTGCATGCATATCGTGTGGTTTTGCAGAAAACTGCGTCCGCGTCTACCAAAAGATGCATGTGCATGCTAAAAACGCGTTTTGGCACAAATCCATGTGCGGATGTTAAAAAGAGTAGCATCGGCATGCTTTTCACGTCGTTTGGTAGAAATCCACGCGCGCGTTCTGCCAAAAGCACCATTTGCATGCATATCGTGTGGTTTTGCAGAAAACTGCGTCCGCGTCTACCAAAAGATGCATGCGCATGCTTAAAACGCGTTTTGGCACAAATCCATGTGCGGGTGCTAAAAAGAGCACCATCGGCATGCTTTTCACGTCGTTTGGTAGAAATCCACACGCGCGTTCTGCCAAAAGCACCATTTGCATGCCTATCGTGTGGTTTTGCAGAAAACTGCGTCCGCGTCTACCAAAAGATGCATGCGCATGCTTAAAACGCGCTTTGGCACAAATCCATGTGCGGATGTTAAAAAGAGCAGCATCGGCATGCTTTTCACGTCGTTTGGTAGAAATCCACACGCGCGTTCTGCCAAAAGCACCATTTGCATGCATATCGTGTGGTTTTGCAGAAAACTGCGTCCGCGTCTACCAAAAGATGCATGTGCATGCTAAAAACGCGTTTTGGCACAAATCCATGTGCGGATGTTAAAAAGAGCAGCATCGGCATGCTTTTCACGTCGTTTGGTAGAAATCCACACGCGCGTTCTGCCAAAAGCACCATTTGCATGCATATCGTGTGGTTTTGCAGAAAACTGCGTCCGCGTCTACCAAAAGATGCATGTGCATGCTAAAAACGCGTTTTGGCACAAATCCATGTGCGGATGTTAAAAAGAGCAGCATCGGCATGCTTTTCACGTCGTTTGGTAGAAATCCACGCGCGCGTTCTGCCAAAAGCACCATTTGCATGCCTATCGTGTGGTTTTGCAGAAAACTGCGTCCGCGTCTACCAAAAGATGCATGCGCATGCTTAAAACGCGTTTTGGCACAAATCCATGTGCGGGTGCTTAAAAGAGCAGCATCGGCATGCTTTTCACGTCGTTTGGTAGAAATCCACACGCGCGTTCTGCCAAAAGCACCATTTGCATGCCTATCGTGTGGTTTTGCAGAAAACTGCGTCCGCGTCTACCAAAAGATGCATGCGCATGCTTAAAACGCGCTTTGGCACAAATCCATGTGCGGATGTTAAAAAGAGCAGCATCGGCATGCTTTTCACGTCGTTTGGTAGAAATCCACACGCGCGTTCTGCCAAAAGCACCATTTGCATGCATATCGTGTGGTTTTGCAGAAAACTGCGTCCGCGTCTACCAAAAGATGCATGTGCATGCTAAAAACGCGTTTTGGCACAAATCCATGTGCGGGTGCTAAAAAGAGCAGCATCGGCATGCTTTTCACGTCGTTTGGTAGAAATCCACAAGCGCGTTCTGCCAAAAGCACCATTTGCATGCCTATCGTGTGGTTTTGCAGAAAACTGCGTCCGCGTCTACCAAAAGATGCATGTGCATGCTAAAAACGCGTTTTGGCACAAATCCATGTGCGGATGTTAAAAAGAGCAGCATCGGCATGCTTTTCACGTCGTTTGGTAGAAATCCACACGCGCGTTCTGCCAAAAGCACCATTTGCATGCATATCGTGTGGTTTTGCAGAAAACTGCGTCCGCGTCTACCAAAAGATGCATGTGCATGCTAAAAACGCGTTTTGGCACAAATCCATGTGCGGATGTTAAAAAGAGCAGCATCGGCATGCTTTTCACGTCGTTTGGTAGAAATCCACACGCGCGTTCTGCCAAAAGCACCATTTGCATGCATATCGTGTGGTTTTGCAGAAAACTGCGTCCGCGTCTACCAAAAGATGCATGTGCATGCTAAAAACGCGTTTTGGCACAAATCCTTGTGCGGATGTTAAAAAGAGCACCATCGGCATGCTTTTCACGTCGTTTGGTAGAAATCCACGCGCGCGTTCTGCCAAAAGCACCATTTGCATGCCTATCGTGTGGTTTTGCAGAAAACTGCGTCCGCGTCTACCAAAAGATGCATGCGCATGCTTAAAACGCGTTTTGGCACAAATCCATGTGCGGGTGCTAAAAAGAGCAGCATCGGCATGCTTTTCACGTCGTTTGGTAGAAATCCACACGCGGGTTCGGCCAAAAGCACCATTTGCATGCCTATCGTGTGGTTTTGCAGAAAACTGCGTCCGCGTCTACCAAAGATGCATGCGCATGCTTAAAACGCGTTTTGGCACAAATCCATGTGCGGATGTTAAAAAGAGCAGCATCGGCATGCTTTTCACGTCGTTTGGTAGAAATCCACACGCGCGTTCTGCCAAAAGCACCATTTGCATGCATATCGTGTGGTTTTGCAGAAAACTGCGTCCGCGTCTACCAAAAGATGCATGTGCATGCTAAAAACGCGTTTTGGCACAAATCCATGTGCGGATGTTAAAAAGAGCAGCATCGGCATGCTTTTCACGTCGTTTGGTAGAAATCCACACGCGCGTTCTGCCAAAAGCACCATTTGCATGCCTATCGTGTGGTTTTGCAGAAAACTGCGTCCGCGTCTACCAAAAGATGCATGCGCATGCTTAAAACGCGTTTTGGCACAAATCCATGTGCGGATGTTAAAAAGAGCAGCATCGGCATGCTTTTCACGTCGTTTGGTAGAAATCCACACGCGCGTTCTGCCAAAAGCACCATTTGCATGCATATCGTGTGGTTTTGCAGAAAACTGCGTCCGCGTCTACCAAAAGATGCATGTGCATGCTAAAAACGCGTTTTGGCACAAATCCATGTGCGGATGTTAAAAAGAGCAGCATCGGCATGCTTTTCACGTCGTTTGGTAGAAATCCACACGCGCGTTCTGCCAAAAGCACCATTTGCATGCATATCGTGTGGTTTTGCAGAAAACTGCGTCCGCGTCTACCAAAAGATGCATGTGCATGCTAAAAACGCGTTTTGGCACAAATCCATGTGCGGATGTTAAAAAGAGCAGCATCGGCATGCTTTTCACGTCGTTTGGTAGAAATCCACGCGCGCGTTCTGCCAAAAGCACCATTTGCATGCCTATCGTGTGGTTTTGCAGAAAACTGCGTCCGCGTCTACCAAAAGATGCATGCGCATGCTTAAAACGCGTTTTGGCACAAATCCATGTGCGGGTGCTAAAAAGAGCAGCATCGGCATGCTTTTCACGTCGTTTGGTAGAAATCCACACGCGCGTTCTGCCAAAAGCACCATTTGCATGCCTATCGTGTGGTTTTGCAGAAAACTGCGTCCGCGTCTACCAAAAGATGCATGTGCATGCTAAAAACGCGTTTTGGCACAAATCCATGTGCGGATGTTAAAAAGAGCAGCATCGGCATGCTTTTCACGTCGTTTGGTAGAAATCCACGCGCGCGTTCTGCCAAAAGCACCATTTGCATGCCTATCGTGTGGTTTTGCAGAAAACTGCGTCCGCGTCTACCAAAAGATGCATGCGCATGCTTAAAACGCGTTTTGGCACAAATCCATGTGCGGGTGCTAAAAAGAGCAGCATCGGCATGCTTTTCACGTCGTTTGGTAGAAATCCACACGTGCGTTCTGCCAAAAGCACCATTTGCATGCCTATCGTGGGGTTTTGCAGAAAACTGCGTCCGCGTCTACCAAAAGATGCATGCGCATGCTTAAAACGCGTTTTGGCAGAAATCCATGTGCGGATGTTAAAAAGAGCAGCATCGGCATGCTTTTCACGTCGTTTGGTAGAAATCCACACGCGCGTTCTGCCAAAAGCACCATTTGCATGCATATCGTGTGGTTTTGCAGAAAACTGCGTCCGCGTCTACCAAAAGATGCATGTGCATGCTAAAAACGCGTTTTGGCACAAATCCATGTGCGGATGTTAAAAAGAGCAGCATCGGCATGCTTTTCACGTCGTTTGGTAGAAATCCACACGCGCGTTCTGCCAAAAGCACCATTTGCATGCATATCGTGTGGTTTTGCAGAAAACTGCGTCCGCGTCTACCAAAAGATGCATGTGCATGCTAAAAACGCGTTTTGGCACAAATCCATGTGCGGATGTTAAAAAGAGCAGCATCGGCATGCTTTTCACGTCGTTTGGTAGAAATCCACGCGCGCGTTCTGCCAAAAGCACCATTTGCATGCCTATCGTGTGGTTTTGCAGAAAACTGCGACCGCGTCTACCAAAAGATGCATGCGCATGCTTAAAACGCGTTTTGGCACAAATCCATGTGCGGGTGCTAAAAAGAGCAGCATCGGCATGCTTTTCACGTCGTTTGGTAGAAAACCACACGCGCGTTCTGCCGAAAGCACCATTTGCATGCCTATCGTGTGGTTTTGCAGAAAACTGCGTCCGCGTCTACCAAAAGATGCATGCGCATGCTTAAAACGCGTTTTGGCACAAATTCATGTGCGGATGTTAAAAAGAGCAGCATCGGCATGCTTTTCACGTCGTTTGGTAGAAATCCACACGCGCGTTCTGCCAAAAGCACCATTTGCATGCATATCGTGTGGTTTTGCAGAAAACTGCGTCCGCGTCTACCAAAAGATGCATGTGCATGCTAAAAACGCGTTTTGGCACAAATCCATGTGCGGATGTTAAAAAGAGCAGCATCGGCATGCTTTTCACGTCGTTTGGTAGAAATCCACACGTGCGTTCTGCCAAAAGCACCATTTGCATGGCTATCGTGTGGTTTTGCAGAAAACTGCGTCCGCGTCTACCAAAAGATGCATGCGCATGCTTAAAACGCGCTTTGGCACAAATCCATGTGCGGATGTTAAAAAGAGCAGCATCGGCATGCTTTTCACGTCGTTTGGTAGAAATCCACGCGCGCGTTCTGCCAAAAGCACCATTTGCATGCATATCGTGTGGTTTTGCAGAAAACTGCGTCCGCGTCTACCAAAAGATGCATGCGCATGCTTAAAACGCGTTTTGGCACAAATCCATGTGCGGGTGCTAAAAAGAGCAGCATCGGCATGCTTTTCACGTCGTTTGGTAGAAATCCACACGCGCGTTCTGCCAAAGGCACCATTTGCATGCCTATCGTGTGGTTTTGCAGAAAACTGCGTCCGCGTCTACCAAAAGATGCATGCGCATGCTTAAAACGCGTTTTGGCACAAATCCATGTGCGGATGTTAAAAAGAGCAGCATCGGCATGCTTTTCACGTCGTTTGGTAGAAATCCACACGCGCGTTCTGCCAAAAGCACCATTTGCATGCATATCGTGTGGTTTTGCAGAAAACTGCGTCCGCGTCTACCAAAAGATGCATGTGCATGCTAAAAACGCGTTTTGGCACAAATCCATGTGCGGATGTTAAAAAGAGCAGCATCGGCATGCTTTTCACGTCGTTTGGTAGAAATCCACACGCGCGTTCTGCCAAAAGCACCATTTGCATGCATATCGTGTGGTTTTGCAGAAAACTGCGTCCGCGTCTACCAAAAGATGCATGTGCATGCTAAAAACGCGTTTTGGCACAAATCCATGTGCGGATGTTAAAAAGAGCAGCATCGGCATGCTTTTCACGTCGTTTGGTAGAAATCCACGCGCGCGTTCTGCCAAAAGCACCATTTGCATGCATATCGTGTGGTTTTGCAGAAAACTGCGTCCGCGTCTACCAAAAGATGCATGCGCATGCTTAAAACGCGCTTTGGCACAAATCCATGTGCGGATGTTAAAAAGAGCAGCATCGGCATGCTTTTCACGTCGTTTGGTAGAAATCCACACGCGCGTTCTGCCAAAAGCACCATTTGCATGCATATCGTGTAGTTTTGCAGAAAACTGCGTCCGCGTCTACCAAAAGATGCATGTGCATGCTAAAAACGCGTTTTGGCACAAATCCATGTGCGGATGTTAAAAAGAGCAGCATCGGCATGCTTTTCACGTCGTTTGGTAGAAATCCACACGCGCGTTCTGCCAAAAGCACCATTTGCATGCATATCGTGTGGTTTTGCAGAAAACTGCGTCCGCGTCTACCAAAAGATGCATGTGCATGCTAAAAACGCGTTTTGGCACAAATCCATGTGCGGATGTTAAAAAGAGCAGCATCGGCATGCTTTTCACGTCGTTTGGTAGAAATCCACGCGCGCGTTCTGCCACCATTTGCATGGCTATCGTGTGGTTTTGCAGAAAACTGCGTCCGCGTCTACCAAAAGATGCATGCGCATGCTTAAAACGCGTTTTGGCACAAATCCATGTGCGGGTGCTAAAAAGAGCAGCATCGGCATGCTTTTCACGTCGTTTGGTAGAAATCCACACGCGCGTTCTGCCAAAAGCACCATTTGCATGCCTATCGTGTGGTTTTGCAGAAAACTGCGTCCGCGTCTACCAAAAGATGCATGCGCATGCTTAAAACGCGCTTTGGCACAAATCCATGTGCGGATGTTAAAAAGAGCAGCATCGGCATGCTTTTCACGTCGTTTGGTAGAAATCCACACGCGCGTTCTGCCAAAAGCACCATTTGCATGCATATCGTGTGGTTTTGCAGAAAACTGCGTCCGCGTCTACCAAAAGATGCATGTGCATGCTAAAAACGCGTTTTGGCACAAATCCATGTGCGGATGTTAAAAAGAGCAGCATCGGCATGCTTTTCACGTCGTTTGGTAGAAATCCACACGCGCGTTCTGCCAAAAGCACCATTTGCATGCATATCGTGTGGTTTTGCAGAAAACTGCGTCCGCGTCTACCAAAAGATGCATGTGCATGCTAAAAACGCGTTTTGGCACAAATCCATGTGCGGATGTTAAAAAGAGCAGCATCGGCATGCTTTTCACGTCGTTTGGTAGAAATCCACACGCGCGTTCTGCCAAAAGCACCATTTGCATGCATATCGTGTGGTTTTGCAGAAAACTGCGTCCGCGTCTACCAAAAGATGCATGTGCATGCTAAAAACGCGTTTTGGCACAAATCCATGTGCGGATGTTAAAAAGAGCAGCATCGGCATGCTTTTCACGTCGTTTGGTAGAAATCCACACGCGCGTTCTGCCAAAAGCACCATTTGCATGCATATCGTGTGGTTTTGCAGAAAACTGCGTCCGCGTCTACCAAAAGATGCATGTGCATGCTAAAAACGCGTTTTGGCACAAATCCATGTGCGGATGTTAAAAAGAGCAGCATCGGCATGCTTTTCACGTCGTTTGGTAGAAATCCACGCGCGCGTTCTGCCAAAAGCACCATTTGCATGCCTATCGTGTGGTTTTGCAGAAAACTGCGACCGCGTCTACCAAAAGATGCATGCGCATGCTTAAAACGCGTTTTGGCACAAATCCATGTGCGGGTGCTAAAAAGAGCAGCATCGGCATGCTTTTCACGTCGTTTGGTAGAAATCCACACGCGCGTTCTGCCGAAAGCACCATTTGCATGCCTATCGTGTGGTTTTGCAGAAAACTGCGTCCGCGTCTACCAAAAGATGCATGCGCATGCTTAAAACGCGTTTTGGCACAAATTCATGTGCGGATGTTAAAAAGAGCAGCATCGGCATGCTTTTCACGTCGTTTGGTAGAAATCCACACGCGCGTTCTGCCAAAAGCACCATTTGCATGCATATCGTGTGGTTTTGCAGAAAACTGCGTCCGCGTCTACCAAAAGATGCATGCGCATGCTAAAAACGCGTTTTGGCACAAATCCATGTGCGGATGTTAAAAAGAGCAGCATCGGCATGCTTTTCACGTCGTTTGGTAGAAATCCACACGTGCGTTCTGCCAAAAGCACCATTTGCATGGCTATCGTGTGGTTTTGCAGAAAACTGCGTCCGCGTCTACCAAAAGATGCATGCGCATGCTTAAAACGCGCTTTGGCACAAATCCATGTGCGGATGTTAAAAAGAGCAGCATCGGCATGCTTTTCACGTCGTTTGGTAGAAATCCACGCGCGCGTTCTGCCAAAAGCACCATTTGCATGCATATCGTGTGGTTTTGCAGAAAACTGCGTCCGCGTCTACCAAAAGATGCATGCGCATGCTTAAAACGCGTTTTGGCACAAATCCATGTGCGGGTGCTAAAAAGAGCAGCATCGGCATGCTTTTCACGTCGTTTGGTAGAAATCCACACGCGCGTTCTGCCAAAGGCACCATTTGCATGCCTATCGTGTGGTTTTGCAGAAAACTGCGTCCGCGTCTACCAAAAGATGCATGCGCATGCTTAAAACGCGTTTTGGCACAAATCCATGTGCGGATGTTAAAAAGAGCAGCATCGGCATGCTTTTCACGTCGTTTGGTAGAAATCCACACGCGCGTTCTGCCAAAAGCACCATTTGCATGCATATCGTGTGGTTTTGCAGAAAACTGCGTCCGCGTCTACCAAAAGATGCATGTGCATGCTAAAAACGCGTTTTGGCACAAATCCATGTGCGGATGTTAAAAAGAGCAGCATCGGCATGCTTTTCACGTCGTTTGGTAGAAATCCACACGCGCGTTCTGCCAAAAGCACCATTTGCATGCATATCGTGTGGTTTTGCAGAAAACTGCGTCCGCGTCTACCAAAAGATGCATGTGCATGCTAAAAACGCGTTTTGGCACAAATCCATGTGCGGATGTTAAAAAGAGCAGCATCGGCATGCTTTTCACGTCGTTTGGTAGAAATCCACGCGCGCGTTCTGCCAAAAGCACCATTTGCATGCATATCGTGTGGTTTTGCAGAAAACTGCGTCCGCGTCTACCAAAAGATGCATGCGCATGCTTAAAACGCGTTTTGGCACAAATCCATGTGCGGGTGCTAAAAAGAGCAGCATCGGCATGCTTTTCACGTCGTTTGGTAGAAATCCACACGCGCGTTCTGCCAAAAGCACCATTTGCATGCCTATCGTGTGGTTTTGCAGAAAACTGCGTCCGCGTCTACCAAAAGATGCATGCGCATGCTTAAAACGCGCTTTGGCACAAATCCATGTGCGGATGTTAAAAAGAGCAGCATCGGCATGCTTTTCACGTCGTTTGGTAGAAATCCACACGCGCGTTCTGCCAAAAGCACCATTTGCATGCATATCGTGTGGTTTTGCAGAAAACTGCGTCCGCGTCTACCAAAAGATGCATGTGCATGCTAAAAACGCGTTTTGGCACAAATCCATGTGCGGATGTTAAAAAGAGCAGCATCGGCATGCTTTTCACGTCGTTTGGTAGAAATCCACACGCGCGTTCTGCCAAAAGCACCATTTGCATGCATATCGTGTGGTTTTGCAGAAAACTGCGTCCGCGTCTACCAAAAGATGCATGTGCATGCTAAAAACGCGTTTTGGCACAAATCCATGTGCGGATGTTAAAAAGAGCAGCATCGGCATGCTTTTCACGTCGTTTGGTAGAAATCCACGCGCGCGTTCTGCCAAAAGCACCATTTGCATGCCTATCGTGTGGTTTTGCAGAAAACTGCGTCCGCGTCTACCAAAAGATGCATGCGCATGCTTAAAACGCGTTTTGGCACAAATCCATGTGCGGGTGCTAAAAAGAGCAGCATCGGCATGCTTTTCACGTCGTTTGGTAGAAATCCACACGCGCGTTCTGCCAAAAGCACCATTTGCATGCCTATCGTGTGGTTTTGCAGAAAACTGCGTCCGCGTCTACCAAAAGATGCATGCGCATGCTTAAAACGCGCTTTGGCACAAATCCATGTGCGGATGTTAAAAAGAGCAGCATCGGCATGCTTTTCACGTCGTTTGGTAGAAATCCACACGCGCGTTCTGCCAAAAGCACCATTTGCATGCATATCGTGTGGTTTTGCAGAAAACTGCGTCCGCGTCTACCAAAAGATGCATGTGCATGCTAAAAACGCGTTTTGGCACAAATCCATGTGCGGGTGCTAAAAAGAGCAGCATCGGCATGCTTTTCACGTCGTTTGGTAGAAATCCACAAGCGCGTTCTGCCAAAAGCACCATTTGCATGCCTATCGTGTGGTTTTGCAGAAAACTGCGTCCGCGTCTACCAAAAGATGCAGGTGCATGCTAAAAACGCGTTTTGGCACAAATCCATGTGCGGATGTTAAAAAGAGCAGCATCGGCATGCTTTTCACGTCGTTTGGTAGAAATCCACACGCGCGTTCTGCCAAAAGCACCATTTGCATGCATATCGTGTGGTTTTGCAGAAAACTGCGTCCGCGTCTACCAAAAGATGCATGTGCATGCTAAAAACGCGTTTTGGCACAAATCCATGTGCGGATGTTAAAAAGAGCAGCATCGGCATGCTTTTCACGTCGTTTGGTAGAAATCCACACGCGCGTTCTGCCAAAAGCACCATTTGCATGCATATCGTGTGGTTTTGCAGAAAACTGCGTCCGCGTCTACCAAAAGATGCATGTGCATGCTAAAAACGCGTTTTGGCACAAATCCATGTGCGGATGTTAAAAAGAGCAGCATCGGCATGCTTTTCACGTCGTTTGGTAGAAATCCACGCGCGCGTTCTGCCAAAAGCACCATTTGCATGCCTATCGTGTGGTTTTGCAGAAAACTGCGTCCGCGTCTACCAAAAGATGCATGCGCATGCTTAAAACGCGTTTTGGCACAAATCCATGTGCGGGTGCTAAAAAGAGCAGCATCGGCATGCTTTTCACGTCGTTTGGTAGAAATCCACACGCGCGTTCTGCCAAAAGCACCATTTGCATGCCTATCGTGTGGTTTTGCAGAAAACTGCGTCCGCGTCTACCAAAAGATGCATGCGCATGCTTAAAACGCGTTTTGGCACAAATCCATGTGCGGATGTTAAAAAGAGCAGCATCGGCATGCTTTTCACGTCGTTTGGTAGAAATCCACACGCGCGTTCTGCCAAAAGCACCATTTGCATGCATATCGTGTGGTTTTGCAGAAAACTGCGTCCGCGTCTACCAAAAGATGCATGTGCATGCTAAAAACGCGTTTTGGCACAAATCCATGTGCGGATGTTAAAAAGAGCAGCATCGGCATGCTTTTCACGTCGTTTGGTAGAAATCCACACGCGCGTTCTGCCAAAAGCACCATTTGCATGCATATCGTGTGGTTTTGCAGAAAACTGCGTCCGCGTCTACCAAAAGATGCATGTGCATGCTAAAAACGCGTTTTGGCACAAATCCATGTGCGGATGTTAAAAAGAGCAGCATCGGCATGCTTTTCACGTCGTTTGGTAGAAATCCACGCGCGCGTTCTGCCAAAAGCACCATTTGCATGCCTATCGTGTGGTTTTGCAGAAAACTGCGTCCGCGTCTACCAAAAGATGCATGCGCATGCTTAAAACGCGTTTTGGCACAAATCCATGTGCGGATGTTAAAAAGAGCAGCATCGGCATGCTTTTCACGTCGTTTGGTAGAAATCCACACGCGCGTTCTGCCAAAAGCACCATTTGCATGCATATCGTGTGGTTTTGCAGAAAACTGCGTCCGCGTCTACCAAAAGATGCATGTGCATGCTAAAAACGCGTTTTGGCACAAATCCATGTGCGCATGTTAGAAAGAGCAGCATCGGCATGCTTTTCACGTCGTTTGGTAGAAATCCACACGCGCGTTCTGCCAAAAGCACCATTTGCATGCATATCGTGTGGTTTTGCAGAAAACTGCGTCCGCGTCTACCAAAAGATGCATGTGCATGCTAAAAACGCGTTTTGGCACAAATCCATGTGCGCATGTTAGAAAGAGCAGCATCGGCATGCTTTTCACGTCGTTTGGTAGAAATCCACACGCGCGTTCTGCCAAAAGCACCATTTGCATGCATATCGTGTGGTTTTGCAGAAAACTGCGTCCGCGTCTACCAAAAGATGCATGTGCATGCTAAAAACGCGTTTTGGCACAAATCCATGTGCGGATGTTAAAAAGAGCAGCATCGGCATGTTTTCACGTCGTTTGGTAGAAATCCACACGCGCGTTCTGCCAAAAGCACCATTTGCATGCCTATCGTGTGGTTTTGCAGAAAACTGCGTCCGCGTCTACCAAAAGATGCATGCGCATGCTTAAAACGCGCTTTGGCACAAATCCATGTGCGGATGTTAAAAAGAGCAGCATCGGCATGCTTTTCACGTCGTTTGGTAGAAATCCACGCGCGCGTTCTGCCAAAAGCACCATTTGCATGCCTATCGTGTGGTTTTGCAGAAAACTGCGTCCGCGTCTACCAAAAGATGCATGCGCATGCTTAAAACGCGTTTTGGCACAAATCCATGTGCGGATGTTAAAAAGAGCAGCATCGGCATGCTTTTCACGTCGTTTGGTAGAAATCCACGCGCGCGTTCTGCCAAAAGCACCATTTGCATGCATATCGTGTGGTTTTGCAGAAAACTGCGTCCGCGTCTACCAAAAGATGCATGCGCATGCTTAAAACGCGTTTTGGCACAAATCCATGTGCGGGTGCTAAAAAGAGCAGCATCGGCATGCTTTTCACGTCGTTTGGTAGAAATCCACACGCGCGTTCTGCCAAAAGCACCATTTGCATGCCTATCGTGTGGTTTTGCAGAAAACTGCGTCCGCGTCTACCAAAAGATGCATGCGCATGCTTAAAACGCGCTTTGGCACAAATCCATGTGCGGATGTTAAAAAGAGCAGCATCGGCATGCTTTTCACGTCGTTTGGTAGAAATCCACGCGCGCGTTCTGCCAAAAGCACCATTTGCATGCATATCGTGTGGTTTTGCAGAAAACTGCGTCCGCGTCTACCAAAAGATGCATGCGCATGCTTAAAACGCGTTTTGGCACAAATCCATGTGCGGGTGCTAAAAAGAGCAGCATCGGCATGCTTTTCACGTCGTTTGGTAGAAATCCACACGCGCGTTCTGCAAAAAGCACCATTTGCATGCCTATCGTGTGGTTTTGCAGAAAACTGCGTCCGCGTCTACCAAAAGATGCATGCGCATGCTTAAAACGCGCTTTGGCACAAATCCATGTGCGGATGTTAAAAAGAGCAGCATCGGCATGCTTTTCACGTCGTTTGGTAGAAATCCACGCGCGCGTTCTGCCAAAAGCACCATTTGCATGCATATCGTGTGGTTTTGCAGAAAACTGCGTCCGCGTCTACCAAAAGATGCATGCGCATGCTTAAAACGCGTTTTGGCACAAATCCATGTGCGGGTGCTAAAAAGAGCAGCATCGGCATGCTTTTCACGTCGTTTGGTAGAAATCCACACGCGCGTTCTGCCAAAAGCACCATTTGCATGCCTATCGTGTGGTTTTGCAGAAAACTGCGTCCGCGTCTACCAAAAGATGCATGCGCATGCTTAAAACGCGTTTTGGCACAAATCCATGTGCGGGTGCTAAAAAGAGCAGCATCGGCATGCTTTTCACGTCGTTTGGTAGAAATCCACACGCGCGTTCTGCCAAAAGCACCATTTGCATGCATATCGTGTGGTTTTGCAGAAAACTGCGTCCGCGTCTACCAAAAGATGCATGTGCATGCTAAAAACGCGTTTTGGCACAAATCCATGTGCGGGTGCTAAAAAGAGCAGCATCGGCATGCTTTTCACGTCGTTTGGTAGAAATCCATGCGCGCGTTCTGCCAAAAGCACCATTTGCATGCCTATCGTGTGGTTTTGCAGAAAACTGCGTCCGCGTCTACCAAAAGATGCATGCGCATGCTTAAAACGCGTTTTGGCACAAATCCATGTGCGGATGTTAAAAAGAGCAGCATCGGCATGCTTTTCACGTCGTTTGGTAGAAATCCACGCGCGCGTTCTGCCAAAAGCACCATTTGCATGCATATCGTGTGGTTTTGCAGAAAACTGCGTCCGCGTCTACCAAAAGATGCATGCGCATGCTTAAAACGCGTTTTGGCACAAATCCATGTGCGGGTGCTAAAAAGAGCAGCATCGGCATGCTTTTCACGTCGTTTGGTAGAAATCCACACGCGCGTTCTGCAAAAAGCACCATTTGCATGCCTATCGTGTGGTTTTGCAGAAAACTGCGTCCGCGTCTACCAAAAGATGCATGCGCATGCTTAAAACGCGCTTTGGCACAAATCCATGTTCGGATGTTAAAAAGAGCAGCATCGGCATGCTTTTCACGTCGTTTGGTAGAAATCCACGCGCGCGTTCTGCCAAAAGCACCATTTGCATGCATATCGTGTGGTTTTGCAGAAAACTGCGTCCGCGTCTACCAAAAGATGCATGCGCATGCTTAAAACGCGTTTTGGCACAAATCCATGTGCGGGTGCTAAAAAGAGCAGCATCGGCATGCTTTTCACGTCGTTTGGTAGAAATCCACACGCGCGTTCTGCCAAAAGCACCATTTGCATGCCTATCGTGTGGTTTTGCAGAAAACTGCGTCCGCGTCTACCAAAAGATGCATGCGCATGCTTAAAACGCGCTTTGGCACAAATCCATGTGCGGATGTTAAAAAGAGCAGCATCGGCATGCTTTTCACGTCGTTTGGTAGAAATCCACACGCGCGTTCTGCCAAAAGCACCATTTGCATGCATATCGTGTGGTTTTGCAGAAAACTGCGTCCGCGTCTACCAAAAGATGCATGCGCATGCTAAAAACGCGTTTTGGCACAAATCCATGTGCGGATGTTAAAAAGAGCAGCATCGGCATGCTTTTCACGTCGTTTGGTAGAAATCCACACGCGCGTTCTGCCAAAAGCACCATTTGCATGCATATCGTGTGGTTTTGCAGAAAACTGCGTCCGCGTCTACCAAAAGATGCATGTGCATGCTAAAAACGCGTTTTGGCACAAATCCATGTGCGGATGTTAAAAAGAGCAGCATCGGCATGCTTTTCACGTCGTTTGGTAGAAATCCACACGCGCGTTCTGCCAAAAGCACCATTTGCATGCATATCGTGTGGTTTTGCAGAAAACTGCGTCCGCGTCTACCAAAAGATGCATGTGCATGCTAAAAACGCGTTTTGGCACAAATCCATGTGCGGATGTTAAAAAGAGCAGCATCGGCATGCTTTTCACGTCGTTTGGTAGAAATCCACACGCGCGTTCTGCCAAAAGCACCATTTGCATGCATATCGTGTGGTTTTGCAGAAAACTGCGTCCGCGTCTACCAAAAGATGCATGTGCATGCTAAAAACGCGTTTCGGCACAAATCCATGTGCGGATGTTAAAAAGAGCAGCATCGGCATGCTTTTCACGTCGTTTGGTAGAAATCCACACGCGCGTTCTGCCAAAAGCACCATTTGCATGCATATCGTGTGGTTTTGCAGAAAACTGCGTCCGCGTCTACCAAAAGATGCATGTGCATGCTAAAAACGCGTTTTGGCACAAATCCATGTGCGGATGTTAAAAAGAGCAGCATCGGCATGCTTTTCACGTCGTTTGGTAGAAATCCACGCGCGCGTTCTGCCAAAAGCACCATTTGCATGCATATCGTGTGGTTTTGCAGAAAACTGCGTCCGCGTCTACCAAAAGATGCATGCGCATGCTTAAAACGCGTTTTGGCACAAATCCATGTGCGGGTGCTAAAAAGAGCAGCATCGGCATGCTTTTCACGTCGTTTGGTAGAAATCCACACGCGCGTTCTGCCAAAAGCACCATTTGCATGCCTATCGTGTGGTTTTGCAGAAAACTGCGTCCGCGTCTACCAAAAGATGCATGCGCATGCTTAAAACGCGCTTTGGCACAAATCCATGTGCGGGTGCTAAAAAGAGCAGCATCGGCATGCTTTTCACGTCGTTTGGTAGAAATCCACACGCGCGTTCTGCCAAAAGCACCATTTGCATGCATATCGTGTGGTTTTGCAGAAAACTGCGTCCGCGTCTACCAAAAGATGCATGTGCATGCTAAAAACGCGTTTTGGCACAAATCCATGTGCGGGTGCTAAAAAGAGCAGCATCGGCATGCTTTTCACGTCGTTTGGTAGAAATCCACACGCGCGTTCTGCCAAAAGCACCATTTGCATTCCTATCGTGTGGTTTTGCAGAAAACTGCGTCCGCGTCTACCAAAAGATGCATGCACATGCTTAAAACGCGCTTTGGCACAAATCCATGTGCGGATGTTAAAAAGAGCAGCATCGGCATGCTTTTCACGTCGTTTGGTAGAAATCCACACGCGCGTTCTGCCAAAAGCACCATTTGCATGCCTATCGTGTGGTTTTGCAGAAAACTGCGTCCGCGTCTACCAAAAGATGCATGCGCATGCTTAAAACGCGTTTTGGCACAAATCCATGTGCGGGTGCTAAAAAGAGCAGCATCGGCATGCTTTTCACGTCGTTTGGTAGAAATCCACGCGCGCGTTCTGCCAAAAGCACCATTTGCATGCATATCGTGTGGTTTTGCAGAAAACTGCGTCCGCGTCTACCAAAAGATGCATGCGCATGCTTAAAACGCGCTTTGGCACAAATCCATGTGCGGATGTTAAAAAGAGCAGCATCGGCATGCTTTTCACGTCGTTTGGTAGAAATCCACGCGCGCGTTCTGCCAAAAGCACCATTTGCATGCATATCGTGTGGTTTTGCAGAAAACTGCGTCCGCGTCTACCAAAAGATGCATGCTCATGCTTAAAACGCGTTTTGGCACAAATCCATGTGCGGGTGCTAAAAAGAGCAGCATCGGCATGCTTTTCACGTCGTTTGGTAGAAATGCACACGCGCGTTCTGCCAAAAGCACCATTTGCATGCATATCGTGTGGTTTTGCAGAAAACTGCGTCCGCGTCTACCAAAAGATGCATGCGCATGCTTAAAACGCGTTTTGGCACAAATCCATGTGCGGGTGCTAAAAAGAGCAGCATCGGCATGTTTTCACGTCGTTTGGTAGAAATCCACACGCGCGTTCTGCCAAAAGCACCATTTGCATGCCTATCGTGTGGTTTTGCAGAAAACTGCGTCCGCGTCTACCAAAAGATGCATGCGCATGCTTAAAACGCGTTTTGGCACAAATCCATGTGCGGGTGCTAAAAAGAGCAGCATCGGCATGCTTTTCACGTCGTTTGGTAGAAATCCACACGCGCGTTCTGCCAAAAGCACCATTTGCATGCATATCGTGTGGTTTTGCAGAAAACTGCGTCCGCGTCTACCAAAAGATGCATGTGCATGCTAAAAACGCGTTTTGGCACAAATCCATGTGCGGGTGCTAAAAAGAGCAGCATCGGCATGCTTTTCACGTCGTTTGGTAGAAATCCATGCGCGCGTTCTGCCAAAAGCACCATTTGCATGCCTATCGTGTGGTTTTGCAGAAAACTGCGTCCGCCTCTGCCAAAAGATGCATGCGCATGCTTAAAACGCGTTTTGGCACAAATCCATGTGCGGATGTTAAAAAGAGCAGCATCGGCATGATTTTCACGTCGTTTGGTAGAAATCCACGCGCGCGTTCTGCCAAAAGCACCATTTGCATGCATATCGTGTGGTTTTGCAGAAAACTGCGTCCGCGTCTACCAAAAGATGCATGCGCATGCTTAAAACGCGTTTTGGCACAAATCCATGTGCGGGTGCTAAAAAGAGCAGCATCGGCATGCTTTTCACGTCGTTTGGTAGAAATCCACACGCGCGTTCTGCAAAAAGCACCATTTGCATGCCTATCGTGTGGTTTTGCAGAAAACTGCGTCCGCGTCTACCAAAAGATGCATGCGCATGCTTAAAACGCGCTTTGGCACAAATCCATGTTCGGATGTTAAAAAGAGCAGCATCGGCATGCTTTTCACGTCGTTTGGTAGAAATCCACGCGCGCGTTCTGCCAAAAGCACCATTTGCATGCATATCGTGTGGTTTTGCAGAAAACTGCGTCCGCGTCTACCAAAAGATGCATGCGCATGCTTAAAACGCGTTTTGGCACAAATCCATGTGCGGGTGCTAAAAAGAGCAGCATCGGCATGCTTTTCACGTCGTTTGGTAGAAATCCACACGCGCGTTCTGCCAAAAGCACCATTTGCATGCCTATCGTGTGGTTTTGCAGAAAACTGCGTCCGCGTCTACCAAAAGATGCATGTGCATGCTTAAAACGCGCTTTGGCACAAATCCATGTGCGGATGTTAAAAAGAGCAGCATCGGCATGCTTTTCACGTCGTTTGGTAGAAATCCACACGCGCGTTCTGCCAAAAGCACCATTTGCATGCATATCGTGTGGTTTTGCAGAAAACTGCGTCCGCGTCTACCAAAAGATGCATGCGCATGCTAAAAACGCGTTTTGGCACAAATCCATGTGCGGATGTTAAAAAGAGCAGCATCGGCATGCTTTTCACGTCGTTTGGTAGAAATCCACACGCGCGTTCTGCCAAAAGCACCATTTGCATGCATATCGTGTGGTTTTGCAGAAAACTGCGTCCGCGTCTACCAAAAGATGCATGTGCATGCTAAAAACGCGTTTTGGCACAAATCCATGTGCGGATGTTAAAAAGAGCAGCATCGGCATGCTTTTCACGTCGTTTGGTAGAAATCCACACGCGCGTTCTGCCAAAAGCACCATTTGCATGCATATCGTGTGGTTTTGCAGAAAACTGCGTCCGCGTCTACCAAAAGATGCATGTGCATGCTAAAAACGCGTTTTGGCACAAATCCATGTGCGGATGTTAAAAAGAGCAGCATCGGCATGCTTTTCACGTCGTTTGGTAGAAATCCACACGCGCGTTCTGCCAAAAGCACCATTTGCATGCATATCGTGTGGTTTTGCAGAAAACTGCGTCCGCGTCTACCAAAAGATGCATGTGCATGCTAAAAACGCGTTTTGGCACAAATCCATGTGCGGATGTTAAAAAGAGCAGCATCGGCATGCTTTTCACGTCGTTTGGTAGAAATCCACGCGCGCGTTCTGCCAAAAGCACCATTTGCATGCATATCGTGTGGTTTTGCAGAAAACTGCGTCCGCGTCTACCAAAAGATGCATGCGCATGCTTAAAACGCGTTTTGGCACAAATCCATGTGCGGGTGCTAAAAAGAGCAGCATCGGCATGCTTTTCACGTCGTTTGGTAGAAATCCACACGCGCGTTCTGCCAAAAGCACCATTTGCATGCCTATCGTGTGGTTTTGCAGAAAACTGCGTCCGCGTCTACCAAAAGATGCATGCGCATGCTTAAAACGCGCTTTGGCACAAATCCATGTGCGGGTGCTAAAAAGAGCAGCATCGGCATGCTTTTCACGTCGTTTGGTAGAAATCCACACGCGCGTTCTGCCAAAAGCACCATTTGCATGCATATCGTGTGGTTTTGCAGAAAACTGCGTCCGCGTCTACCAAAAGATGCATGTGCATGCTAAAAACGCGTTTTGGCACAAATCCATGTGCGGGTGCTAAAAAGAGCAGCATCGGCATGCTTTTCACGTCGTTTGGTAGAAATCCACACGCGCGTTCTGCCAAAAGCACCATTTGCATTCCTATCGTGTGGTTTTGCAGAAAACTGCGTCCGCGTCTACCAAAAGATGCATGCACATGCTTAAAACGCGCTTTGGCACAAATCCATGTGCGGATGTTAAAAAGAGCAGCATCGGCATGCTTTTCACGTCGTTTGGTAGAAATCCACACGCGCGTTCTGCCAAAAGCACCATTTGCATGCCTATCGTGTGGTTTTGCAGAAAACTGCGTCCGCGTCTACCAAAAGATGCATGCGCATGCTTAAAACGCGTTTTGGCACAAATCCATGTGCGGGTGCTAAAAAGAGCAGCATCGGCATGCTTTTCACGTCGTTTGGTAGAAATCCACGCGCGCGTTCTGCCAAAAGCACCATTTGCATGCATATCGTGTGGTTTTGCAGAAAACTGCGTCCGCGTCTACCAAAAGATGCATGCGCATGCTTAAAACGCGTTTTGGCACAAATCCATGTGCGGGTGCTAAAAAGAGCAGCATCGGCATGCTTTTCACGTCGTTTGGTAGAAAACCACACGCGCGTTCTGCCAAAAGCACCATTTGCATGCCTATCGTGTGGTTTTGCAGAAAACTGCGTCCGCGTCTACCAAAAGATGCATGCGCATGCTTAAAACGCGCTTTGGCACAAATCCATGTGCGGGTGCTAAAAAGAGCAGCATCGGCATGCTTTTCACGTCGTTTGGTAGAAATCCACACGCGCGTTCTGCCAAAAGCACCATTTGCATGCATATCGTGTGGTTTTGCAGAAAACTGCGTCCGCGTCTACCAAAAGATGCATGTGCATGCTAAAAACGCGTTTTGGCACAAATCCATGTGCGGGTGCTAAAAAGAGCAGCATCGGCATGCTTTTCACGTCGTTTGGTAGAAATCCACACGCGCGTTCTGCCAAAAGCACCATTTGCATTCCTATCGTGTGGTTTTGCAGAAAACTGCGTCCGCGTCTACCAAAAGATGCATGCACATGCTTAAAACGCGCTTTGGCACAAATCCATGTGCGGATGTTAAAAAGAGCAGCATCGGCATGCTTTTCACGTCGTTTGGTAGAAATCCACACGCGCGTTCTGCCAAAAGCACCATTTGCATGCCTATCGTGTGGTTTTGCAGAAAACTGCGTCCGCGTCTACCAAAAGATGCATGCGCATGCTTAAAACGCGTTTTGGCACAAATCCATGTGCGGGTGCTAAAAAGAGCAGCATCGGCATGCTTTTCACGTCGTTTGGTAGAAATCCACGCGCGCGTTCTGCCAAAAGCACCATTTGCATGCATATCGTGTGGTTTTGCAGAAAACTGCGTCCGCGTCTACCAAAAGATGCATGCGCATGCTTAAAACGCGCTTTGGCACAAATCCATGTGCGGATGTTAAAAAGAGCAGCATCGGCATGCTTTTCACGTCGTTTGGTAGAAATCCACGCGCGCGTTCTGCCAAAAGCACCATTTGCATGCATATCGTGTGGTTTTGCAGAAAACTGCGTCCGCGTCTACCAAAAGATGCATGCTCATGCTTAAAACGCGTTTTGGCACAAATCCATGTGCGGGTGCTAAAAAGAGCAGCATCGGCATGCTTTTCACGTCGTTTGGTAGAAATGCACACGCGCGTTCTGCCAAAAGCACCATTTGCATGCATATCGTGTGGTTTTGCAGAAAACTGCGTCCGCGTCTACCAAAAGATGCATGCGCATGCTTAAAACGCACTTTGGCACAAATCCATGTGCGGGTGCTAAAAAGAGCAGCATCGGCATGCTTTTCACGTCGTTTGGTAGAAATCCACGCGCGCGTACTGCCAAAAGCACCATTTGCATGCCTATCGTGTGGTTTTGCAGAAAACTGAGTCCGCGTCTACCAAAAGATGCATGCGCATGCTTAAAACGCGTTTTGGCACAAATCCATGTGCGGGTGCTAAAAAGAGCAGCATCGGCATGCTTTTCACGTCGTTTGGTAGAAATCCACACGCGCGTTCTGCCAAAAGCACCATTTGCATGCCTATCGTGTGGTTTTGCAGAAAACTGCGTCTACCAAAAGATGCATGCGCATGCTTAAAACGCGTTTTGGCACAAATCCATGTGCGGATGTTAAAAAGAGCAGCATCGGCATGCTTTTCACGTCGTTTGGTAGAAATCCACGCGCGCGTTCTGCCAAAAGCACCATTTGCATGCATATCGTGTGGTTTTGCAGAAAACTGCGTCCGCGTCTACCAAAAGATGCATGTGCATGCTAAAAACGCGTTTTGGCACAAATCCATGTGCGGATGTTAAAAAGAGCAGCATCGGCATGCTTTTCACGTCGTTTGGTAGAAATCCTCGCGCGCGTTCTGCCAAAAGCACCATTTGCATGCATATCGTGTGGTTTTGCAGAAAACTGCGTCCGCGTCTACCAAAAGATGCATGCGCATGCTTAAAACGCGTTTTGGCACAAATCCATGTGCGGGTGCTAAAAAGAGCAGCATCGGCATGCTTTTCACGTCGTTTGGTAGAAATCCACACGCGCGTTCTGCCAAAAGCACCATTTGCATGCCTATCGTGTGGTTTTGCAGAAAACTGCGTCCGCGTCTACCAAAAGATGCATGCGCATGCTTAAAACGCGCTTTGGCACAAATCCATGTGCGGGTGCTAAAAAGAGCAGCATCGGCATGCTTTTCACGTCGTTTGGTAGAAATCCACACGCGCGTTCTGCCAAAAGCACCATTTGCATGCATATCGTGTGGTTTTGCAGAAAACTGCGTCCGCGTCTACCAAAAGATGCATGCGCATGCTTAAAACGCGTTTTGGCACAAATCCATGTGCGGGTGCTAAAAAGAGCAGCATCGGCATGCTTTTCACGTCGTTTGGTAGAAATCCACACGCGTTCTGCCAAAAGCACCATTTGCATGCATATCGTGTGGTTTTGCAGAAAACTGCGTCCGCGTCTACCAAAAGATGCATGTGCATGCTAAAAACGCGTTTTGGCACAAATCCATGTGCGGGTGCTAAAAAGAGCAGCATCGGCATGCTTTTCACGTCGTTTGGTAGAAATCCACGCGCGCGTTCTGCCAAAAGCACCATTTGCATGCCTATCGTGTGGTTTTGCAGAAAACTGCGTCCGCGTCTACCAAAAGATGCATGCGCATGCTTAAAACGCGTTTTGGCACAAATCCATGTGCGGATGTTAAAAAGAGCAGCATCGGCATGCTTTTCACGTCGTTTGGTAGAAATCCACGCGCGCGTTCTGCCAAAAGCACCATTTGCATGCATATCGTGTGGTTTTGCAGAAAACTGCGTCCGCGTCTACCAAAAGATGCATGCGCATGCTTAAAACGCGTTTTGGCACAAATCCATGTGCGGGTGCTAAAAAGAGCAGCATCGGCATGCTTTTCACGTCGTTTGGTAGAAATCCACACGCGCGTTCTGCCAAAAGCACCATTTGCATGCCTATCGTGTGGTTTTGCAGAAAACTGCGTCCGCGTCTACCAAAAGATGCATGCGCATGCTTAAAACGCGCTTTGGCACAAATCCATGTGCGGATGTTAAAAAGAGCAGCATCGGCATGCTTTTCACGTCGTTTGGTAGAAATCCACGCGCGCGTTCTGCCAAAAGCACCATTTGCATGCATATCGTGTGGTTTTGCAGAAAACTGCGTCCGCGTCTACCAAAAGATGCATGCGCATGCTTAAAACGCGTTTTGGCACAAATCCATGTGCGGGTGCTAAAAAGAGCAGCATCGGCATGCTTTTCACGTCGTTTGGTAGAAATCCACGCGCGCGTTCTGCCAAAAGCACCATTTGCATGCATATCGTGTGGTTTTGCAGAAAACTGCGTCCGCGTCTACCAAAAGATGCATGCGCATGCTTAAAACGCGTTTTGGCACAAATCCATGTGCGGGTGCTAAAAAGAGCAGCATCGGCATGCTTTTCACGTCGTTTGGTAGAAATCCACACGCGCGTTCTGCCAAAAGCACCATTTGCATGCCTATCGTGTGGTTTTGCAGAAAACTGCGTCCGCGTCTACCAAAAGATGCATGCGCATGCTTAAAACGCGCTTTGGCACAAATCCATGTGCGGATGTTAAAAAGAGCAGCATCGGCATGCTTTTCACGTCGTTTGGTAGAAATCCACACGCGCGTTCTGCCAAAAGCACCATTTGCATGCATATCGTGTGGTTTTGCAGAAAACTGCGTCCGCGTCTACCAAAAGATGCATGCGCATGCTTAAAACGCGCTTTGGCACAAATCCATGTGCGGATGTTAAAAAGAGCAGCATCGGCATGCTTTTCACGTCGTTTGGTAGAAATCCACGCGCGCGTTCTGCCAAAAGCACCATTTGCATGCATATCGTGTGGTTTTGCAGAAAACTGCGTCCGCGTCTACCAAAAGATGCATGCGCATGCTTAAAACGCGTTTTGGCACAAATCCATGTGCGGGTGCTAAAAAGAGCAGCATCGGCATGCTTTTCACGTCGTTTGGTAGAAATCCACACGCGCGTTCTGCCAAAAGCACCATTTGCATGCATATCGTGTGGTTTTGCAGAAAACTGCGTCCGCGTCTACCAAAAGATGCATGCGCATGCTTAAAACGCGTTTTGGCACATATCCATGTGCGGGTGCTAAAAAGAGCAGCATCGGCATGCTTTTCACGTCGTTTGGTAGAAATCCACACGCGCGTTCTGCCAAAAGCACCATTTGCATGCATATCGTGTGGTTTTGCAGAAAACTGCGTCCGCGTCTACCAAAAGATGCATGCGCATGCTTAAAACGCGCTTTGGCACAAATCCATGTGCGGGTGCTAAAAAGAGCAGCATCGGCATGCTTTTCACGTCGTTTGGTAGAAATCCACACGCGCGTTCTGCCAAAAGCACCATTTGCATGCCTATCGTGTGGTTTTGCAGAAAACTGCGTCCGCGTCTACCAAAACATGCATGCGCATGCTTAAAACGCGTTTTGGCACAAATCCATGTGCGGGTGCTAAAAAGAGCAGCATCGGCATGCTTTTCACGTCGTTTGGTAGAAATCCACACGCGCGTTCTGCCAAAAGCACCATTTGCATGCATATCGTGTGGTTTTGCAGAAAACTGCGTCCGCGTCTACCAAAAGATGCATGTGCATGCTAAAAACGCGTTTTGGCACAAATCCATGTGCGGGTGCTAAAAAGAGCAGCATCGGCATGCTTTTCACGTCGTTTGGTAGAAATCCATGCGCGCGTTCTGCCAAAAGCACCATTTGCATGCCTATCGTGTGGTTTTGCAGAAAACTGCGTCCGCGTCTACCAAAAGATGCATGCGCATGCTTAAAACGCGTTTTGGCACAAATCCATGTGCGGATGTTAAAAAGAGCAGCATCGGCATGCTTTTCACGTCGTTTGGTAGAAATCCACGCGCGCGTTCTGCCAAAAGCACCATTTGCATGCATATCGTGTGGTTTTGCAGAAAACTGCGTCCGCGTCTACCAAAAGATGCATGCGCATGCTTAAAACGCGTTTTGGCACAAATCCATGTGCGGGTGCTAAAAAGAGCAGCATCGGCATGCTTTTCACGTCGTTTGGTAGAAATCCACACGCGCGTTCTGCAAAAAGCACCATTTGCATGCCTATCTTGTGGTTTTGCAGAAAACTGCGTCCGCGTCTACCAAAAGATGCATGCGCATGCTTAAAACGCGCTTTGGCACAAATCCATGTGCGGATGTTAAAAAGAGCAGCATCGGCATGCTTTTCACGTCGTTTGGTAGAAATCCACGCGCGCGTTCTGCCAAAAGCACCATTTGCATGCATATCGTGTGGTTTCGCAGAAAACTGCGTCCACGTCTACCAAAAGATGCATGCGCATGCTTAAAACGCGTTTTGGCACAAATCCATGTGCGGGTGCTAAAAAGAGCAGCATCGGCATGCTTTTCACGTCGTTTGGTAGAAATCCACACGCGCGTTCTGCCAAAAGCACCATTTGCATGCCTATCGTGTGGTTTGCAGAAAACTGCGTCCCGCGTCTACCAAAAGATGCATGCGCATGCTTAAAACGCGCTTTGGCACAAATCCATGTGCGGATGTTAAAAAGAGCAGCATCGGCATGCTTTTCACGTCGTTTGGTAGAAATCCACACGCGCGTTCTGCCAAAAGCACCATTTGCATGCATATCGTGTGGTTTTGCAGAAAACTGCGTCCGCGTCTACCAAAAGATGCATGTGCATGCTAAAACGCGTTTTGGCACAAATCCATGTGCGGATGTTAAAAAGAGCAGCATCGGCATGCTTTTCACGTCGTTTGGTAGAAATCCACACGCGCGTTCTGCCAAAAGCACATTTGCATGCATATCGTGTGGTTTTGCAGAAAACTGCGTCCGCGTCTACCAAAAGATGCATGCGCATGCTTAAAACGCGCTTTGGCACAAATCCATGTGCGGGTGCTAAAAAGAGCAGCATCGGCATGCTTTTCACGTCGTTTGGTAGAAATCCACACGCGCGTTCTGCCAAAAGCACCATTTGCATGCCTATCGTGTGGTTTTGCAGAAAACTGCGTCCGCGTCTACCAAAACATGCATGCGCATGCTTAAAACGCGTTTTGGCACAAATCCATGTGCGGGTGCTAAAAGAGCAGCATCGGCATGCTTTTCACGTCGTTTGGTAGAAATCCACACGCGCGTTCTGCCAAAAGCACCATTTGCATGCATATCGTGTGGTTTTGCAGAAAACTGCGTCGCGTCTACCAAAAGATGCATGTGCATGCTAAAAACGCGTTTTGGCACAAATCCATGTGCGGGTGCTAAAAAGAGCAGCATCGGCATGCTTTTCACGTCGTTTGGTAGAAATCCATGCGCGCGTTCTGCCAAAAGCACCATTTGCATGCCTATCGTGTGGTTTTGCAGAAAACTGCGTCCGCGTCTACCAAAAGATGCATGCGCATGCTTAAAACGCGTTTGGCACAAATCCATGTGCGGATGTTAAAAAGAGCAGCATCGGCATGCTTTTCACGTCGTTTGGTAGAAATCACGCGCGCGTTCTGCCAAAAGCACCATTTGCATGCATATCGTGTGGTTTTGCAGAAAACTGCGTCCGCGTCTACCAAAAGATGCATGCGCATGCTTAAAACGCGTTTTGGCACAAATCCATGTGCGGGTGCTAAAAGAGCAGCATCGGCATGCTTTTCACGTCGTTTGGTAGAAATCCACACGCGCGTTCTGCAAAAAGCACCATTTGCATGCCTATCGTGTGGTTTTGCAGAAAACTGCGTCCGCGTCTACCAAAAGATGCATGCGCATGCTTAAAACGCGCTTTGGCACAAATCCATGTGCGGATGTTAAAAAGAGCAGCATCGGCATGCTTTTCACGTCGTTTGGTAGAAATCCACGCGCGCGTTCTGCCAAAAGCACCATTTGCATGCATATCGTGTGGTTTTGCAGAAAACTGCGTCCGCGTCTACCAAAAGATGCATGTGCATGCTAAAAACGCGTTTTGGCACAAATCCATGTGCGGATGTTAAAAAGAGCAGCATCGGCATGCTTTTCACGTCGTTTGGTAGAAATCCACGCGCGCGTTCTGCAAAAGCACCATTTGCATGCATATCGTGTGGTTTTGCAGAAAACTGCGTCCGCGTCTACGAAAAGATGCATGCGCATGCTTAAAACGCGTTTTGGCACAAATCCATGTGCGGATGTTAAAAAGAGCAGCATCGGCATGCTTTTCACGTCGTTTGGTAGAAATCCACACGCGCGTTCTGCCAAAAGCACCATTTGCATGCATATCGTGTAGTTTTGCAGAAAACTGCGTCCGCGTCTACCAAAAGATGCATGCGCATGCTAAAAACGCGTTTTGGCACAAATCCATGTGCGGATGTTAAAAAGAGCAGCATCGGCATGCTTTTCACGTCGTTTGGTAGAAATCCACACGCGCGTTCTGCCAAAAGCACCATTTGCATGCATATCGTGTGGTTTTGCAGAAAACTGCGTCCGCGTCTACCAAAGATGCATGTGCATGCTAAAAACGCGTTTTGGCACAAATCCATGTGCGGGTGCTAAAAAGAGCAGCATCGCATGCTTTTCACGTCGTTTGGTAGAAATCCACACGCGCGTTCTGCCAAAAGCACCATTTGCATGCCTATCGTGTGGTTTTGCAGAAAACTGCGTCCGCGTCTACCAAAAGATGCATGCGCATGCTTAAAACGCGCTTTGGCACAAATCCATGTGCGGATGTTAAAAAGAGCAGCATCGGCATGCTTTTCACGTCGTTTGGTAGAAATCCACACGCGCGTTCTGCAAAAGCACCATTTGCATGCATATCGTGTGGTTTTGCAGAAAACTGCGTCCGCGTCTACCAAAAGATGCATGTGCATGCTAAAACGCGTTTTGGCACAAATCCATGTGCGGATGTTAAAAAGAGCAGCATCGGCATGCTTTTCACGTCGTTTGGTAGAAATCCACACGCGCGTTCTGCCAAAAGCACCATTTTCATGCATATCGTGTGGTTTTGCAGAAAACTGCGTCCGCGTCTACCAAAAGATGCATGCGCATGCTAAAAACGCGTTTTGGCACAAATCCATGTGCGGGTGCTAAAAAGAGCAGCATCGGCATGCTTTTCACGTCGTTTGGTAGAAATCCACGCGCGCGTTCTGCCAAAAGCACCATTTGCATGCCTATCGTGTGGTTTTGCAGAAAACTGCGTCCGCGTCTACCAAAAGATGCATGCGCATGCTTTAAAACGCGTTTTGGCACAAATCCATGTGCGGATGTTAAAAAGAGCAGCATCGGCATGCTTTTCACGTCGTTTGGTAGAAATCCACGCGCGCGTTCTGCCAAAAGCACCATTTGCATGCATATCGTGTGGTTTTGCAGAAAACTGCGTCCGCGTCTACCAAAAGATGCATGCGCATGCTTAAAACGCGTTTTGGCACAAATCCATGTGCGGATGTTAAAAAGAGCAGCATCGGCATGCTTTTCACGTCGTTTGGTAGAAATCCACACGCGCGTTCTGCCAAAAGCACCATTTTCATGCATATCGTGTGGTTTTGCAGAAAACTGCGTCCGCGTCTACCAAAAGATGCATGTGCATGCTAAAAACGCGTTTTGGCACAAATCCATGTGCGGGTGCTAAAAAGAGCAGCATCGGCATGCTTTTCACGTCGTTTGGTAGAAATCCACGCGCGCGTTCTGCCAAAAGCACCATTTGCATGCCTATCGTGTGGTTTTGCAGAAAACTGCGTCCGCGTCTACCAAAAGATGCATGCGCATGCTTAAAACGCGTTTTGGCACAAATCCATGTGCGGATGTTAAAAAGAGCAGCATCGGCATGCTTTTCACGTCGTTTGGTAGAAATCCACGCGCGCGTTCTGCCAAAAGCACCATTTGCATGCATATCGTGTGGTTTTGCAGAAAACTGCGTCCGCGTCTACCAAAAGATGCATGCGCATGCTTAAAACGCGTTTTGGCACAAATCCATGTGCGGGTGCTAAAAAGAGCAGCATCGGCATGCTTTTCACGTCGTTTGGTAGAAATCCACACGCGCGTTCTGCCAAAAGCACCATTTGCATGCCTATCGTGTGGTTTGCAGAAAACTGCGTCCGCGTCTACCAAAAGATGCATGCGCATGCTTAAAACGCGCTTTGGCACAAATCCATGTGCGGATGTTAAAAAGAGCAGCATCGGCATGCTTTTCACGTCGTTTGGTAGAAATCCACGCGCGCGTTCTGCCAAAGCACCATTTGCATGCATATCGTGTGGTTTTGCAGAAAACTGCGTCCGCGTCTACCAAAAGATGCATGCGCATGCTTAAAACGCGTTTTGGCACAAATCCATGTGCGGGTGCTAAAAGAGCAGCATCGGCATGCTTTTCACGTCGTTTGGTAGAAATCCACACGCGCGTTCTGCAAAAGCACCATCTGCATGCATATCGTGTGGTTTTGCAGAAAACTGCGTCCGCGTCTACCAAAAGATGCATGCGCATGCTTAAAACGCGCTTTGGCACAAATCCATGTGCGGATGCTAAAAAGAGCAGCATCGGCATGCTTTTCACGTCGTTTGGTAGAAATCCACACGCGCGTTCTGCCAAAAGCACCATTTGCATGCCTATCGTGTGGTTTTGCAGAAAACTGCGTCCGCGTCTACCAAAAGATGCATGCGCATGCTTAAAACGCGTTTTGGCACAAATCCATGTGCGGGTGCTAAAAAGAGCAGCATCGGCATGCTTTTCACGTCGTTTGGTAGAAATCCACACGCGCGTTCTGCCAAAAGCACCATTTGCATGCATATCGTGTGGTTTTGCAGAAAACTGCGTCCGCGTCTACCAAAAGATGCATGTGCATGCTAAAAACGCGTTTTGGCACAAATCCATGTGCGGGTGCTAAAAAGAGCAGCATCGGCATGCTTTTCACGTCGTTTGGTAGAAATCCATGCGCGCGTTCTGCCAAAAGCACCATTTGCATGCCTATCGTGTGGTTTTGCAGAAACTGCGTCCGCGTCTACCAAAAGATGCATGCGCATGCTTAAAACGCGTTTTGGCACAAATCCATGTGCGGATGTTAAAAAGAGCAGCATCGGCATGCTTTTCACGTCGTTTGGTAGAAATCCACGCGCGCGTTCTGCCAAAAGCACCATTTGCATGCATATCGTGTGGTTTTGCAGAAAACTGCGTCCGCGTCTACCAAAAGATGCATGCGCATGCTTAAAACGCGTTTTGGCACAAATCCATGTGCGGGTGCTAAAAAGAGCAGCATCGGCATGCTTTTCACGTCGTTTGGTAGAAATCACACGCGCGTTCTGCAAAAAGCACCATTTGCATGCCTATCGTGTGGTTTTGCAGAAAACTGCGTCCGCGTCTACCAAAAGATGCATGCGCATGCTTAAAACGCGCTTTGGCACAAATCATGTTCGGATGTTAAAAAGAGCAGCATCGGCATGCTTTTCACGTCGTTTGGTAGAAATCCACGCGCGCGTTCTGCCAAAAGCACCATTTGCATGCCTATCGTGTGGTTTTGCAGAAAACTGCGTCCGCGTCTACCAAAACATGCATGCGCATGCTTAAAACGCGTTTTGGCACAAATCCATGTGCGGGTGCTAAAAAGAGCAGCATCGGCATGCTTTTCACGTCGTTTGGTAGAAATCCACACGCGCGTTCTGCCAAAAGCACCATTTGCATGCATATCGTGTGGTTTTGCAGAAAACTGCGTCCGCGTCTACCAAAAGATGCATGTGCATGCTAAAAACGCGTTTTGGCACAAATCCATGTGCGGGTGCTAAAAAGAGCAGCATCGGCATGCTTTTCACGTCGTTTGGTAGAAATCCATGCGCGCGTTCTGCCAAAAGCACCATTTGCATGCCTATCGTGTGGTTTTGCAGAAAACTGCGTCCGCGTCTACAAAAGATGCATGCGCATGCTTAAAACGCGTTTTGGCACAAATCCATGTGCGGATGTTAAAAAGAGCAGCATCGGCATGCTTTTCACGTCGTTTGGTAGAAATCCACGCGCGCGTTCTGCCAAAAGCACCATTTGCATGCATATCGTGTGGTTTTGCAGAAAACTGCGTCCGCGTCTACCAAAAGATGCATGCGCATGCTTAAAACGCGTTTTGGCACAAATCCATGTGCGGGTGCTAAAAAGAGCAGCATCGGCATGCTTTTCACGTCGTTTGGTAGAAATCCACACGCGCGTTCTGCAAAAAGCACCATTTGCATGCCTATCGTGTGGTTTTGCAGAAAACTGCGTCCGCGTCTACCAAAAGATGCATGCGCATGCTTAAAACGCGCTTTGGCACAAATCCATGTGCGGATGTTAAAAAGAGCAGCATCGGCATGCTTTTCACGTCGTTTGGTAGAAATCCACGCGCGCGTTCTGCCAAAAGCACCATTTGCATGCATATCGTGTGGTTTTGCAGAAAACTGCGTCCGCGTCTACCAAAAGATGCATGTGCATGCTAAAAACGCGTTTTGGCACAAATCCATGTGCGGATGTTAAAAAGAGCAGCATCGGCATGCTTTTCACGTCGTTTGGTAGAAATCCACGCGCGCGTTCTGCAAAAGCACCATTTGCATGCATATCGTGTGGTTTTGCAGAAAACTGCGTTAGCGTCTACGAAAGATGCATGCGCATGCTTAAAACGCGTTTTGGCACAAATCCATGTGCGGATGTTAAAAAGAGCAGCATCGGCATGCTTTTCACGTCGTTTGGTAGAAATCCACACGCGCGTTCTGCCAAAAGCACCATTTGCATGCATATCGTGTAGTTTTGCAGAAAACTGCGTCCGCGTCTACCAAAAGATGCATGCGCATGCTAAAAACGCGTTTTGGCACAATCCATGTGCGGATGTTAAAAAGAGCAGCATCGGCATGCTTTTCACGTCGTTTGGTAGAAATCCACACGCGCGTTCTGCCAAAAGCACCATTTGCATGCATATCGTGTGGTTTTGCAGAAAACTGCGTCCGCGTCTACCAAAGATGCATGTGCATGCTAAAAACGCGTTTTGGCACAAATCCATGTGCGGGTGCTAAAAAGAGCAGCATCGGCATGCTTTTCACGTCGTTTGGTAGAAATCCACACGCGCGTTCTGCCAAAAGCACCATTTGCATGCCTATCGTGTGGTTTTGCAGAAAACTGCGTCCGCGTCTACCAAAAGATGCATGCGCATGCTTAAAACGCGCTTGGCACAAATCCATGTGCGGATGTTAAAAAGAGCAGCATCGGCATGCTTTTCACGTCGTTTGGTAGAAATCCACACGCGCGTTCTGCCAAAAGCACCATTTGCATGCATATCGTGTGGTTTTGCAGAAAACTGCGTCCGCGTCTACCAAAAGATGCATGTGCATGCTAAAAACGCGTTTTGGCACAAATCCATGTGCGGATGTTAAAAAGAGCAGCATCGGCATGCTTTTCACGTCGTTTGGTAGAAATCCACACGCGCGTTCTGCCAAAAGCACCATTTTCATGCATATCGTGTGGTTTTGCAGAAAACTGCGTCCGCGTCTACCAAAAGATGCATGCGCATGCTAAAAACGCGTTTTGGCACAAATCCATGTGCGGGTGCTAAAAAGAGCAGCATCGGCATGCTTTTCACGTCGTTTGGTAGAAATCCACGCGCGCGTCTGCCAAAAGCACCATTTGCATGCCTATCGTGTGGTTTTGCAGAAAACTGCGTCCGCGTCTACCAAAAGATGCATGCGCATGCTTAAAACGCGTTTTGCACAAATCCATGTGCGGATGTTAAAAAGAGCAGCATCGGCATGCTTTTCACGTCGTTTGGTAGAAATCCACGCGCGCGTTCTGCCAAAAGCACCATTTGCATGCATATCGTGTGGTTTTGCAGAAAACTGCGTCCGCGTCTACCAAAAGATGCATGCGCATGCTTAAACGCGTTTTGGCACAAATCCATGTGCGGATGTTAAAAAGAGCAGCATCGGCATGCTTTTCACGTCGTTTGGTAGAAATCCACACGCGCGTTCTGCCAAAAGCACCATTTTCATGCATATCGTGTGGTTTTGCAGAAAACTGCGTCCGCGTCTACCAAAAGATGCATGTGCATGCTAAAAACGCGTTTTGGCACAAATCCATGTGCGGGTGCTAAAAAGAGCAGCATCGGCATGCTTTTCACGTCGTTTGGTAGAAATCCACGCGCGCGTTCTGCCAAAAGCACCATTTGCATGCCTATCGTGTGGTTTTGCAGAAAACTGCGTCCGCGTCTACCAAAAGATGCATGCGCATGCTTAAAACGCGTTTTGGCACAAATCCATGTGCGGATGTTAAAAAGAGCAGCATCGGCATGCTTTTCACGTCGTTTGGTAGAAATCCACGCGCGCGTTCTGCCAAAAGCACCATTTGCATGCATATCGTGTGGTTTTGCAGAAAACTGCGTCCGCGTCTACCAAAAGATGCATGCGCATGCTTAAAACGCGTTTTGGCACAAATCCATGTGCGGGTGCTAAAAAGAGCAGCATCGGCATGCTTTTCACGTCGTTTGGTAGAAATCCACACGCGCGTTCTGCCAAAAGCACCATTTGCATGCCTATCGTGTGGTTTTGCAGAAAACTGCGTCCGCGTCTACCAAAAGATGCATGCGCATGCTTAAAACGCGCTTTGGCACAAATCCATGTGCGGATGTTAAAAAGAGCAGCATCGGCATGCTTTTCACGTCGTTTGGTAGAAATCCACGCGCGCGTTCTGCCAAAAGCACCATTTGCATGCATATCGTGTGGTTTTGCAGAAAACTGCGTCCGCGTCTACCAAAAGATGCATGCGCATGCTTAAAACGCGTTTTGGCACAAATCCATGTGCGGGTGCTAAAAAGAGCAGCATCGGCATGCTTTTCACGTCGTTTGGTAGAAATCCACACGCGCGTTCTGCCAAAAGCACCATCTGCATGCATATCGTGTGGTTTTGCAGAAAACTGCGTCCGCGTCTACCAAAAGATGCATGCGCATGCTTAAAACGCGCTTTGGCACAAATCCATGTGCGGGTGCTAAAAAGAGCAGCATCGGCATGCTTTTCACGTCGTTTGGTAGAAATCCACACGCGCGTTCTGCCAAAAGCACCATTTGCATGCCTATCGTGTGGTTTTGCAGAAAACTGCGTCCGCGTCTACCAAAAGATGCATGCGCATGCTTAAAACGCGTTTTGGCACAAATCCATGTGCGGGTGCTAAAAAGAGCAGCATCGGCATGCTTTTCACGTCGTTTGGTAGAAATCCACACGCGCGTTCTGCCAAAAGCACCATTTGCATGCATATCGTGTGGTTTTGCAGAAAACTGCGTCCGCGTCTACCAAAAGATGCATGTGCATGCTAAAAACGCGTTTTGGCACAAATCCATGTGCGGGTGCTAAAAAGAGCAGCATCGGCATGCTTTTCACGTCGTTTGGTAGAAATCCATGCGCGCGTTCTGCCAAAAGCACCATTTGCATGCCTATCGTGTGGTTTTGCAGAAAACTGCGTCCGCGTCTACCAAAAGATGCATGCGCATGCTTAAAACGCGTTTTGGCACAAATCCATGTGCGGATGTTAAAAAGAGCAGCATCGGCATGCTTTTCACGTCGTTTGGTAGAAATCCACGCGCGCGTTCTGCCAAAAGCACCATTTGCATGCATATCGTGTGGTTTTGCAGAAAACTGCGTCCGCGTCTACCAAAAGATGCATGCGCATGCTTAAAACGCGTTTTGGCACAAATCCATGTGCGGGTGCTAAAAAGAGCAGCATCGGCATGCTTTTCACGTCGTTTGGTAGAAATCCACACGCGCGTTCTGCAAAAAGCACCATTTGCATGCCTATCGTGTGGTTTTGCAGAAAACTGCGTCCGCGTCTACCAAAAGATGCATGCGCATGCTTAAAACGCGCTTTGGCACAAATCCATGTTCGGATGTTAAAAAGAGCAGCATCGGCATGCTTTTCACGTCGTTTGGTAGAAATCCACGCGCGCGTTCTGCCAAAAGCACCATTTGCATGCATATCGTGTGGTTTTGCAGAAAACTGCGTCCGCGTCTACCAAAAGATGCATGCGCATGCTTAAAACGCGTTTTGGCACAAATCCATGTGCGGGTGCTAAAAAGAGCAGCATCGGCATGCTTTTCACGTCGTTTGGTAGAAATCCACACGCGCGTTCTGCCAAAAGCACCATTTGCATGCCTATCGTGTGGTTTTGCAGAAAACTGCGTCCGCGTCTACCAAAAGATGCATGCGCATGCTTAAAACGCGCTTTGGCACAAATCCATGTGCGGATGTTAAAAAGAGCAGCATCGGCATGCTTTTCACGTCGTTTGGTAGAAATCCACACGCGCGTTCTGCCAAAAGCACCATTTGCATGCATATCGTGTGGTTTTGCAGAAAACTGCGTCCGCGTCTACCAAAAGATGCATGCGCATGCTAAAAACGCGTTTTGGCACAAATCCATGTGCGGATGTTAAAAAGAGCAGCATCGGCATGCTTTTCACGTCGTTTGGTAGAAATCCACACGCACGTTCTGCCAAAAGCACCATTTGCATGCATATCGTGTGGTTTTGCAGAAAACTGCGTCCGCGTCTACCAAAAGATGCATGTGCATGCTAAAAACGCGTTTTGGCACAAATCCATGTGCGGATGTTAAAAAGAGCAGCATCGGCATGCTTTTCACGTCGTTTGGTAGAAATCCACACGCGCGTTCTGCCAAAAGCACCATTTGCATGCATATCGTGTGGTTTTGCAGAAAACTGCGTCCGCGTCTACCAAAAGATGCATGTGCATGCTAAAAACGCGTTTTGGCACAAATCCATGTGCGGATGTTAAAAAGAGCAGCATCGGCATGCTTTTCACGTCGTTTGGTAGAAATCCACGCGCGCGTTCTGCCAAAAGCACCATTTGCATGCATATCGTGTGGTTTTGCAGAAAACTGCGTCCGCGTCTACCAAAAGATGCATGCGCATGCTTAAAACGCGTTTTGGCACAAATCCATGTGCGGGTGCTAAAAAGAGCAGCATCGGCATGCTTTTCACGTCGTTTGGTAGAAATCCACACGCGCGTTCTGCCAAAAGCACCATTTGCATGCCTATCGTGTGGTTTTGCAGAAAACTGCGTCCGCGTCTACCAAAAGATGCATGCGCATGCTTAAAACGCGCTTTGGCACAAATCCATGTGCGGGTGCTAAAAAGAGCAGCATCGGCATGCTTTTCACGTCGTTTGGTAGAAATCCACACGCGCGTTCTGCCAAAAGCACCATTTGCATGCATATCGTGTGGTTTTGCAGAAAACTGCGTCCGCGTCTACCAAAAGATGCATGCGCATGCTTAAAACGCGTTTTGGCACAAATCCATGTGCGGGTGCTAAAAAGAGCAGCATCGGCATGCTTTTCACGTCGTTTGGTAGAAATCCACGCGCGCGTTCTGCCAAAAGCACCATTTGCATGCATATCGTGTGGTTTTGCAGAAAACTGCGTCCGCGTCTACCAAAAGATGCATGCGCATGCTTAAAACGCGTTTTGGCACAAATCCATGTGCGGGTGCTAAAAAGAGCAGCATCGGCATGCTTTTCACGTCGTTTGGTAGAAATCCACACGCGCGTTCTGCCAAAAGCACCATTTGCATGCCTATCGTGTGGTTTTGCAGAAAACTGCGTCCGCGTCTACCAAAAGATGCATGCGCATGCTTAAAACGCGCTTTGGCACAAATCCATGTGCGGATGTTAAAAAGAGCAGCATCGGCATGCTTTTCACGTCGTTTGGTAGAAATCCACGCGCGCGTTCTGCCAAAAGCACCATTTGCATGCATATCGTGTGGTTTTGCAGAAAACTGCGTCCGCGTCTACCAAAAGATGCATGCGCATGCTTAAAACGCGTTTTGGCACAAATCCATGTGCGGGTGCTAAAAAGAGCAGCATCGGCATGCTTTTCACGTCGTTTGGTAGAAATCCACGCGCGCGTTCTGCCAAAAGCACCATTTGCATGCATATCGTGTGGTTTTGCAGAAAACTGCGTCCGCGTCTACCAAAAGATGCATGCGCATGCTTAAAACGCGTTTTGGCACAAATCCATGTGCGGGTGCTAAAAAGAGCAGCATCGGCATGCTTTTCACGTCGTTTGGTAGAAATCCACACGCGCGTTCTGCCAAAAGCACCATTTGCATGCCTATCGTGTGGTTTTGCAGAAAACTGCGTCCGCGTCTACCAAAAGATGCATGTGCATGCTAAAAACGCGTTTTGGCACAAATCCATGTGCGGGTGCTAAAAAGAGCAGCATCGGCATGCTTTTCACGTCGTTTGGTAGAAATCCATGCGCGCGTTCTGCCAAAAGCACCATTTGCATGCATATCGTGTGGTTTTGCAGAAAACTGCGTCCGCGTCTACCAAAAGATGCATGCGCATGCTTAAAACGCGCTTTGGCACAAATCCATGTGCGGATGTTAAAAAGAGCAGCATCGGCATGCTTTTCACGTCGTTTGGTAGAACTCCACGCGCGCGTTCTGCCAAAAGCACCATTTGCATGCATATCGTGTGGTTTTGCAGAAAACTGCGTCCGCGTCTACCAAAAGATGCATGCGCATGCTTAAAACGCGTTTTGGCACAAATCCATGTGCGGGTGCTAAAAAGAGCAGCATCGGCATGCTTTTCACGTCGTTTGGTAGAAATCCACACGCGCGTATTGCAAAAAGCACCATTTGCATGCCTATCGTGTGGTTTTGCAGAAAACTGCGTCCGCGTCTACCAAAAGATGCATGCGCATGCTTAAAACGCGCTTTGGCACAAATCCATGTTCGGATGTTAAAAAGAGCAGCATCGGCATGCTTTTCACGTCGTTTGGTAGAAATCCACGCGCGCGTTCTGCCAAAAGCACCATTTGCATGCATATCGTGTGGTTTTGCAGAAAACTGCGTCCGCGTCTACCAAAAGATGCATGCGCATGCTTAAAACGCGTTTTGGCACAAATCCATGTGCGGGTGCTAAAAAGAGCAGCATCGGCATGCTTTTCACGTCGTTTGGTAGAAATCCACACGCGCGTTCTGCCAAAAGCACCATTTGCATGCCTATCGTGTGGTTTTGCAGAAAACTGCGTCCGCGTCTACCAAAAGATGCATGCGCATGCTTAAAACGCGCTTTGGCACAAATCCATGTGCGGATGTTAAAAAGAGCAGCATCGGCATGCTTTTCACGTCGTTTGGTAGAAATCCACACGCGCGTTCTGCCAAAAGCACCATTTGCATGCATATCGTGTGGTTTTGCAGAAAACTGCGTCCGCGTCTACCAAAAGATGCATGCGCATGCTAAAAACGCGTTTTGGCACAAATCCATGTGCGGATGTTAAAAAGAGCAGCATCGGCATGCTTTTCACGTCGTTTGGTAGAAATCCACACGCGCGTTCTGCCAAAAGCACCATTTGCATGCATATCGTGTGGTTTTGCAGAAAACTGCGTCCGCGTCTACCAAAAGATGCATGTGCATGCTAAAAACGCGTTTTGGCACAAATCCATGTGCGGATGTTAAAAAGAGCAGCATCGGCATGCTTTTCACGTCGTTTGGTAGAAATCCACGCGCGCGTTCTGCCAAAAGCACCATTTGCATGCATATCGTGTGGTTTTGCAGAAAACTGCGTCCGCGTCTACCAAAAGATGCATGCGCATGCTTAAAACGCGTTTTGGCACAAATCCATGTGCGGGTGCTAAAAAGAGCAGCATCGGCATGCTTTTCACGTCGTTTGGTAGAAATCCACACGCGCGTTCTGCAAAAAGCACCATTTGCATGCCTATCGTGTGGTTTTGCAGAAAACTGCGTCCGCGTCTACCAAAAGATGCATGCGCATGCTTAAAACGCGCTTTGGCACAAATCCATGTGCGGATGTTAAAAAGAGCAGCATCGGCATGCTTTTCACGTCGTTTGGTAGAAATCCACGCGCGCGTTCTGCCAAAAGCACCATTTGCATGCATATCGTGTGGTTTTGCAGAAAACTGCGTCCGCGTCTACCAAAAGATGCATGCGCATGCTTAAAACGCGTTTTGGCACAAATCCATGTGCGGGTGCTAAAAAGAGCAGCATCGGCATGCTTTTCACGTCGTTTGGTAGAAATCCACACGCGCGTTCTGCCAAAAGCACCATTTGCATGCCTATCGTGTGGTTTTGCAGAAAACTGCGTCCGCGTCTACCAAAAGATGCATGCGCATGCTTAAAACGCGCTTTGGCACAAATCCATGTGCGGATGTTAAAAAGAGCAGCATCGGCATGCTTTTCACGTCGTTTGGTAGAAATCCACACGCGCGTTCTGCCAAAAGCACCATTTGCATGCATA
>NW_027460517.1:0-64048 GCF_050947875.1 Dermacentor variabilis
GTCCTGCCAAAAGCACCATTTGCATGCCTATCGTGTGGTTTTGCAGAAAACTGCGTCCGCGTCTACCAAAAGATGCATGCGCATGCTAAAAACGCGTTTTGGCACAAATCCATGTGCGGGTGCTAAAAAGAGCAGCATCGGCATGCTTTTCACGTTGTTTGGTAGAAATCCACGCGCGCGTTCTGCCAAAAGCACCATTTGCATGCCTATCGTGTGGTTTTGCAGAAAACTGCGTCCGCGTCTACCAAAAGATGCATGCGCATGCTTAAAACGCGCTTTGGCACAAATCCATGTGCGGATGTTAAAAAGAGCAGCATCGGCATGCTTTTCACGTCGTTTGGTAGAAATCCACACGCGCGTTCTGCCAAAAGCACGATTTGCATGCATATCGTGTGGTTTTGCAGAAAACTGCGTCCGCGTCTACCAAAACATGCATGCGCATGCTAAAAACGCGTTTTGGCACAAATCCATGTGCGGATGTTAAAAAGAGCAGCATCGGCATGCTTTTCACGTCGTTTGGTAGAAATCCACACGCGCGTTCTGCCAAAAGCACGATTTGCATGCATATCGTGTGGTTTTGCAGAAAACTGCGTCCGCGTCTACCAAAAGATGCATGCGCATGCTAAAAACGCGTTTTGGCACAAATCCATGTGCGGATGTTAAAAAGAGCAGCATCGGCATGCTTTTCACGTCGTTTGGTAGAAATCCACGCGCGCGTTCTGCCAAAAGCACCATTTGCATGCATATCGTGTGGTTTTGCAGAAAACTGCGTCCGCGTCTACCAAAAGATGCATGCGCATGCTTAAAACGCGCTTTGGCACAAATCCATGTGCGGATGTTAAAAAGAGCAGCATCGGCATGCTTTTCACGTTGTTTGGTAGAAATCCACGCGCGCGTTCTGCCAAAAGCACCAATTGCATGCCTATCGTGTGGTTTTGCAGAAAACTGCGTCCGCGTCTACCAAAAGATGCATGCGCATGCTTAAAACGCGCTTTGGCACAAATCCATGTGCGGATGCTAAAAAGAGCAGCATCGGCATGCTTTTCACGTCGTTTGGTAGAAATCCACACGCGCGTTCTGCCAAAAGCACGATTTGCATGCATATCGTGTGGTTTTGCAGAAAACTGCGTCCGCGTCTACCAAAAGATGCATGCGCATGCTAAAAACGCGTTTTGGCACAAATCCATGTGCGGGTGCTAAAAAGAGCAGCATCGGCATGCTTTTCACGTTGTTTGGGGTAGAAATCCACGCGCGCGTTCTGCCAAAAGCACCATTTGCATGCCTATCGTGTGGTTTTGCAGAAAACTGCTTCCGCGTCTACCAAAAGATGCATGCGCATGCTTAAAACGCGCTTTGGCACAAATCCATGTGCGGATGTTAAAAAGAGCAGCATCGGCATGCTTTTCACGTCGTTTGGTAGAAATCCACACGCGCGTTCTGCCAAAAGCACGATTTGCATGCATATCGTGTGGTTTTGCAGAAAACTGCGTCCGCGTCTACCAAAAGATGCATGCGCATGCTAAAAACGCGTTTTGGCACAAATCCACGTGCGGATGTTAAAAGAGCAGCATCGGCATGCTTTTCACGTCGTTTGGTAGAAATCCACGCGCGCGTTCTGCCAAAAGCACCATTTGCATGCCTATCGTGTGGTTTTGCAGAAAACTGCGTCCGCGTCTACCAAAAGATGCATGCGCATGCTTAAAACGCGCTTTGGCACAAATCCATGTGCGGATGCTAAAAAGAGCAGCATCGGCATGCTTTTCACGTCGTTTGGTAGAAATCCACACGCGCGTTCTGCCAAAAGCACGATTTGCATGCATATCGTGTGGTTTTGCAGAAAACTGCGTCCGCGTCTACCAAAAGATGCATGCGCATGCTTAAAACGCGCTTTGGCACAAATCCATGTGCGGATGTTAAAAAGAGTAGCATCGGCATGCTTTTCACGTTGTTTGTAGAAATCCACGCGCGCGTTCTTCCAAAAGCACCATTTGCATGCCTATCGTGTGGTTTTGCAGAAAACTGCGTCCGCGTCTACCAAAAGATGCATGCGCATGCTTAAAACGCGCTTTGGCACAAATCCATGTGCGGATGCTAAAAAGAGCAGCATCGGTATGCTTTTCACGTCGTTTGGTAGAAATCCACACGCGCGTTCTGCCAAAAGCACGATTTGCATGCATATCGTGTGGTTTTGCAGAAAACTGCGTCCGCGTCTACCAAAAGATGCATGCGCATGCTTAAAACGCGCTTTGGCACAAATCCATGTGCGGATGTTAAAAAGAGCAGCATCGGCATGCTTTTCACGTTGTTTGGTAGAAATCCACGCGCGCGTTCAACCAAAAGCACCATTTGCATGCCTATCGTGTGGTTTTGCAGAAAACTGCGTCCGCGTCTACCAAAAGATGCATGCGCATGCTAAAAAACGCGTTTGGCACAAATCCATGTGCGGGTGCTAAAAAGAGCAGCATCGGCATGCTTTTCACGTTGTTTGGTAGAAATCCACGCGCGCGTTCTGCCAAAAGCACCATTTGCATGCCTATCGTGTGGTTTTGCAGAAAACTGCGTCCGCGTCTACCAAAAGATGCATGCGCATGCTAAAAACGCGTTTTGGCACAAATCCACGTGCGGATGTTAAAAAGAGCAGCATCGGCATGCTTTTCACGTCGTTTGGTAGAAATCCACGCGCGCGTTCTGCCAAAGCACCATTTGCATGCATATCGTGTGGTTTTGCAGAAAACTGCGTCCGCGTCTACCAAAAGATGCATGCGCATGGTAAAAACGCGTTTTGGCACAAATCCATGTGCGGATGTTAAAAAGAGCAGCATCGGCATGCTTTTCACGTCGTTTGGTAGAAATCCACGCGCGCGTTATGCCAAAAGCACCATTTGCATGCATATCTTGTGGTTTTGCAGAAAACTGCGTCCGCGTCTACCAAAAGATGCATGCGCATGCTAAAAACGCGTTTTGGCACAAATCCATGTGCGGGTGCTAAAAAAGAGCAGCATCGGCATGCTTTTCACGTCGTTTGGTAGAAATCCACACGCGCGTCCTGCCAAAAGCACCATTTGCATGCCTATCGTGTGGTTTTGCAGAAAACTGCGTCCGCGTCTACCAAAAGATGCATGCGCATGCTAAAAACGCGTTTTGGCACAAATCCATGTGCGGGTGCTAAAAAGAGCAGCATCGCATGCTTTTCACGTTGTTTGGTAGAAATCCACGCGCGCGTTCTGCCAAAAGCACCATTTGCATGCCTATCGTGTGGTTTTGCAGAAAACTGCGTCCGCGTCTACCAAAAGATGCATGCGCATGCTCAAAACGCGCTTTGGCACAAATCCATGTGCGGATGTTAAAAAGAGCAGCATCCGGCATGCTTTTCACGTCGTTTGGTAGAAATCCACACGCGCGTTCTGCCAAAAGCACGATTTGCATGCATATCGTGTGGTTTTGCAGAAAACTGCGTCCGCGTCTACCAAAACATGCATGCGCATGCTAAAAACGCGTTTTTGGCACAAATCCATGTGCGGATGTTAAAAAGAGCAGCATCGGCATGCTTTTCACGTTGGTTGTAGAAATCCACGCGCGCGTTCTGCCAAAAGCACCATTTGCATGCCTATCGTGTGGTTTTGCAGAAAACTGCGTCCGCGTCTACAAAAGATGCATGCGCATGCTTAAAACGCGCTTTGGCACAAATCATGTGCGGATGCTAAAAAGAGCAGCATCGGCATGCTTTTCACGTCGTTTGGTAGAAATCACGCAGCGCGCGTTCTGCAAAAGCACCATTTGCATGCATATCGTGTGGTTTTGCAGAAAACTGCGTCAGCGTCTACCAAAAGATGCATGCGCATGCTAAAAACGCGTTTTGGCACAAATCCATGCGCGGATGTTAAAAAGAGCAGCATCGGCATGCTTTTCACGTCGTTTGGTAGAAATCCACGCGCGCGTTATGCCAAAAGCACCATTTGCATGCATATCGTGTGGTTTTGCAGAAAACTGCGTCCGCGTCTACCAAAAGATGCATGCGCATGCTAAAAACGCGTTTTGGCACAAATCCATGTGCGGGTGCTAAAAAGAGCAGCATCGGCATGCTTTTCACGTCGTTTGGTAGAAATCCACACGCGCGTCCTGCCAAAAGCACCATTTGCATGCCTATCGTGTGGTTTTGCAGAAAACTGCGTCCGCGTCTACCAAAAGATGCATGCGCATGCTTAAAACGCGCTTTGGCACAAATCCATGTGCGGGTGCTAAAAAGAGCAGCATCGGCATGCTTTTCACGTCGTTTGGTAGAAATCCACACGCGCGTTCTGCCAAAAGCACCATTTGCATGCATATCGTGTGGTTTTGCAGAAAACTGCGTCCGCGTCTACCAAAACATGCATGCGCATGCTAAAAACGCGTTTTGGCACAAATCCATGTGCGGATGTTAAAAAGAGCAGCATCGGCATGCTTTTCACGTCGTTTGGTAGAAATCCACACGCGCGTTCTGCCAAAAGCACGATTTGCATGCATATCGTGTGGTTTTGCAGAAAACTGCGTCCGCGTCTACCAAAAGATGCATGCGCATGCTAAAAACGCGTTTTGGCACAAATCCATGTGCGGGTGCTAAAAAGAGCAGCATCGGCATGCTTTTCACGTTGTTTGGTAGAAATCCACGCGCGCGTTCTGCCAAAAGCACCATTTGCATGCCTATCGTGTGGTTTTGCAGAAAACTGCGTCCGCGTCTACCAAAAGATGCATGCGCATGCTTAAAACGCGCTTTGGCACAAATCCATGTGCGGATGTTAAAAAGAGCAGCATCGGCATGCTTTTCACGTCGTTTGGTAGAAATCCACACGCGCGTTCTGCCAAAAGCACGATTTGCATGCATATCGTGTGGTTTTGCAGAAAACTGCGTCCGCGTCTACCAAAAGATGCATGCGCATGCTAAAAACGCGTTTTGGCACAAATCCACGTGCGGATGTTAAAAAGAGCAGCATCGGCATGCTTTTCACGTCGTTTGGTAGAAATCCACGCGCGCGTTCTGCCAAAAGCACCATTTGCATGCATATCGTGTGGTTTTGCAGAAAACTGCGTCCGCGTCTACCAAAAGATGCATGCGCATGCTAAAAACGCGTTTTGGCACAAATCCATGTGCGGATGTTAAAAAGAGCAGCATCGGCATGCTTTTCACGTCGTTTGGTAGAAATCCACGCGCGCGTTATGCCAAAAGCACCATTTGCATGCATATCGTGTGGTTTTGCAGAAAACTGCGTCCGCGTCTACCAAAAGATGCATGCGCATGCTAAAAACGCGTTTTGGCACAAATCCATGTGCGGGTGCTAAAAAGAGCAGCATCGGCATGCTTTTCACGTCGTTTGGTAGAAATCCACACGCGCGTCCTGCCAAAAGCACGATTTGCATGCCTATCGTGTGGTTTTGCAGAAAACTGCGTCCGCGTCTACCAAAAGATGCATGCGCATGCTTAAAACGCGCTTTGGCACAAATCCATGTGCGGGTGCTAAAAAGAGCAGCATCGGCATGCTTTTCACGTCGTTTGGTAGAAATCCACACGCGCGTTCTGCCAAAAGCACCATTTGCATGCATATCGTGTGGTTTTGCAGAAAACTGCGTCCGCGTCTACCAAAACATGCATGCGCATGCTAAAAACGCGTTTTGGCACAAATCCATGTGCGGATGTTAAAAAGAGCAGCATCGGCATGCTTTTCACGTCGTTTGGTAGAAATCCACACGAGCGTTCTGCCAAAAGCACGATTTGCATGCATATCGTGTGGTTTTGCAGAAAACTGCGTCCGCGTCTACCAAAAGATGCATGCGCATGCTAAAAACGCGTTTTGGCACAAATCCATGTGCGGATGTTAAAAAGAGCAGCATCGGCATGCTTTTCACGTCGTTTGGTAGAAATCCACGCGCGCGTTCTGCCAAAAGCACCATTTGCATGCATATCGTGTGGTTTTGCAGAAAACTGCGTCCGCGTCTACCAAAAGATGCATGCGCATGCTTAAAACGCGCTTTGGCACAAATCCATGTGCGGATGTTAAAAAGAGCAGCATCGGCATGCTTTTCACGTTGTTTGGTAGAAATCCACGCGCGCGTTCTGCCAAAAGCACCAATTGCATGCCTATCGTGTGGTTTTGCAGAAAACTGCGTCCGCGTCTACCAAAAGATGCATGCGCATGCTTAAAACGCGCTTTGGCACAAATCCATGTGCGGATGCTAAAAAGAGCAGCATCGGCATGCTTTTCACGTCGTTTGGTAGAAATCCACACGCGCGTTCTGCCAAAAGCACGATTTGCATGCATATCGTGTGGTTTTGCAGAAAACTGCTTCCGCGTCTACCAAAAGATGCATGCGCATGCTAAAAACGCGTTTTGGCACAAATCCATGTGCGGGTGCTAAAAAGAGCAGCATCGGCATGCTTTTCACGTTGTTTGGTAGAAATCCACGCGCGCGTTCTGCCAAAAGCACCATTTGCATGCCTATCGTGTGGTTTTGCAGAAAACTGCGTCCGCGTCTACCAAAAGATGCATGCGCATGCTTAAAACGCGCTTTGGCACAAATCCATGTGCGGATGTTAAAAAGAGCAGCATCGGCATGCTTTTCACGTCGTTTGGTAGAAATCCACACGCGCGTTCTGCCAAAAGCACGATTTGCATGCATATCGTGTGGTTTTGCAGAAAACTGCGTCCGCGTCTACCAAAAGATGCATGCGCATGCTAAAAACGCGTTTTGGCACAAATCCACGTGCGGATGTTAGAAAGAGCAGCATCGGCATGCTTTTCACGTCGTTTGGTAGAAATCCACGCGCGCGTTCTGCCAAAAGCACCATTTGCATGCATATCGTGTGGTTTTGCAGAAAACTGCGTCCGCGTCTACCAAAAGATGCATGCGCATGCTAAAAACGCGTTTTGGCACAAATCCATGTGCGGATGTTAAAAAGAGCAGCATCGGCATGCTTTTCACGTCGTTTGGTAGAAATCCACGCGCGCGTTATGCCAAAAGCACCATTTGCATGCATATCGTGTGGTTTTGCAGAAAACTGCGTCCGCGTCTACCAAAAGATGCATGCGCATGCTAAAAACGCGTTTTGGCACAAATCCATGTGCGGGTGCTAAAAAGAGCAGCATCGGCATGCTTTTCACGTCGTTTGGTAGAAATCCACACGCGCGTCCTGCCAAAAGCACCATTTGCATGCCTATCGTGTGGTTTTGCAGAAAACTGCGTCCGCGTCTACCAAAAGATGCATGCGCATGCTTAAAACGCGCTTTGGCACAAATCCATGTGCGGGTGCTAAAAAGAGCAGCATCGGCATGCTTTTCACGTCGTTTGGTAGAAATCCACACGCGCGTTCTGCCAAAAGCACGATTTGCATGCATATCGTGTGGTTTTGCAGAAAACTGCGTCCGCGTCTACCAAAACATGCATGCGCATGCTAAAAACGCGTTTTGGCACAAATCCATGTGCGGATGTTAAAAAGAGCAGCATCGGCATGCTTTTCACGTCGTTTGGTAGAAATCCACACGCGCGTTCTGCCAAAAGCACGATTTGCATGCATATCGTGTGGTTTTGCAGAAAACTGCGTCCGCGTCTACCAAAAGATGCATGCGCATGCTAAAAACGCGTTTTGGCACAAATCCATGTGCGGATGTTAAAAAGAGCAGCATCGGCATGCTTTTCACGTCGTTTGGTAGAAATCCACGCGCGCGTTCTGCCAAAAGCACCATTTGCATGCATATCGTGTGGTTTTGCAGAAAACTGCGTCCGCGTCTACCAAAAGATGCATGCGCATGCTTAAAACGCGCTTTGGCACAAATCCATGTGCGGATGTTAAAAAGAGCAGCATCGGCATGCTTTTCACGTTGTTTGGTAGAAATCCACGCGCGCGTTCTGCCAAAAGCACCATTTGCATGCCTATCGTGTGGTTTTGCAGAAAACTGCGTCCGCGTCTACCAAAAGATGCATGCGCATGCTTAAAACGCGCTTTGGCACAAATCCATGTGCGGATGCTAAAAAGAGCAGCATCGGCATGCTTTTCACGTCGTTTGGTAGAAATCCACACGCGCGTTCTGCCAAAAGCACGATTTGCATGCATATCGTGTGGTTTTGCAGAAAACTGCGTCCGCGTCTACCAAAAGATGCATGCGCATGCTTAAAACGCGCTTTGGCACAAATCCATGTGCGGATGCTAAAAAGAGCAGCATCGGCATGCTTTTCACGTTGTTTGGTAGAAATCCACGCGCGCGTTCTGCCAAAAGCACCATTTGCATGCCTATCGTGTGGTTTTGCAGAAAACTGCGTCCGCGTCTACCAAAAGATGCATGCGCATGCTAAAAACGCGTTTTGGCACAAATCCATGTGCGGGTGCTAAAAAGAGCAGCATCGGCATGCTTTTCACGTTGTTTGGTAGAAATCCACGCGCGCGTTCTGCCAAAAGCACCATTTGCATGCCTATCGTGTGGTTTTGCAGAAAACTGCGTCCGCGTCTACCAAAAGATGCATGCACATGCTTAAAACGCGCTTTGGCACAAATCCATGTGCGGGTGCTAAAAAGAGCAGCATCGGCATGCTTTTCACGTCGTTTGGTAGAAATCCACACGCGCGTTCTGCCAAAAGCACCATTTGCATGCATATCGTGTGGTTTTGCAGAAAACTGCGTCCGCGTCTACCAAAACATGCATGCGCATGCTAAAAACGCGTTTTGGCACAAATCCATGTGCGGATGTTAAAAAGAGCAGCATCGGCATGCTTTTCACGTCGTTTGGTAGAAATCCACACGCGCGTTCTGCCAAAAGCACGATTTGCATGCATATCGTGTGGTTTTGCAGAAAACTGCGCCCGCGTCTACCAAAAGATGCATGCGCATGCTAAAAACGCGTTTTGGCACGAATCCATGTGCGGATGTTAAAAAGAGCAGCATCGGCATGCTTTTCACATCGTTTGGTAGAAATCCACGCGCGCGTTCTGCCAAAAGCACCATTTGCATGCATATCGTGTGGTTTTGCAGAAAACTGCGTCCGCGTCTACCAAAAGATGCATGCGCATGCTTAAAACGCGCTTTGGCACAAATCCATGTGCGGATGTTAAAAAGAGCAGCATCGGCATGCTTTTCACGTTGTTTGGTAGAAATCCACGCGCGCGTTCTGCCAAAAGCACCATTTGCATGCCTATCGTGTGGTTTTGCAGAAAACTGCGTCCGCGTCTACCAAAAGATGCATGCGCATGCTTAAAACGCGCTTTGGCACAAATCCATGTGCGGATGCTAAAAAGAGCAGCATCGGCATGCTTTTCACGTCGTTTGGTAGAAATCCACACGCGCGTTCTGCCAAAAGCACGATTTGCATGCATATCGTGTGGTTTTGCAGAAAACTGCGTCCGCGTCTACCAAAAGATGCATGCGCATGCTAAAAACGCGTTTTGGCACAAATCCATGTGCGGGTGCTAAAAAGAGCAGCATCGGCATGCTTTTCACGTTGTTTGGTAGAAATCCACGCGCGCGTTCTGCCAAAAGCACCATTTGCATGCCTATCGTGTGGTTTTGCAGAAAACTGCGTCCGCGTCTACCAAAAGATGCATGCGCATGCTTAAAACGCGCTTTGGCACAAATCCATGAGCGGATGTTAAAAAGAGCAGCATCGGCATGCTTTTCACGTCGTTTGGTAGAAATCCACACGCGCGTTCTGCCAAAAGCACGATTTGCATGCATATCGTGTGGTTTTGCAGAAAACTGCGTCCGCGTCTACCAAAAGATGCATGCGCATGCTAAAAACGCGTTTTGGCACAAATCCACGTGCGGATGTTAAAAAGAGCAGCATCGGCATGCTTTTCACGTCGTTTGGTAGAAATCCACGCGCGCGTTCTGCCAAAAGCACCATTTGCATGCATATCGTGTGGTTTTGCAGAAAACTGCGTCCGCGTCTACCAAAAGATGCATGCGCATGCTAAAAACGCGTTTTGGCACAAATCCATGTGCGGATGTTAAAAAGAGCAGCATCGGCATGCTTTTCACGTCGTTTGGTAGAAATCCACGCGCGCGTTATGCCAAAAGCACCATTTGCATGCATATTGTGTGGTTTTGCAGAAAACTGCGTCCGCGTCTACCAAAAGATGCATGCGCATGCTAAAAACGCGTTTTGGCACAAATCCATGTGCGGGTGCTAAAAAGAGCAGCATCGGCATGCTTTTCACGTCGTTTGGTAGAAATCCACACGCGCGTCCTGCCAAAAGCACCATTTGCATGCCTATCGTGTGGTTTTGCAGAAAACTGCGTCCGCGTCTACCAAAAGATGCATGCGCATGCTTAAAACGCGCTTTGGCACAAATCCATGTGCGGGTGCTAAAAAGAGCAGCATCGGCATGCTTTTCACGTCGTTTGGTAGAAATCCACACGCGCGTTCTGCCAAAAGCACCATTTGCATGCCTATCGTGTGGTTTTGCAGAAAACTGCGTCCGCGTCTACCAAAAGATGCATGCGCATGCTTAAAACGCGCTTTGGCACAAATCCATGTGCGGATGCTAAAAAGAGCAGCATCGGCATGCTTTTCACGTCGTTTGGTAGAAATCCACACGCGCGTTCTGCCAAAAGCACGATTTGCATGCATATCGTGTGGTTTTGCAGAAAACTGCGTCCGCGTCTACCAAAAGATGCATGCGCATGCTTAAAACGCGCTTTGGCACAAATCCATGTGCGGATGTTAAAAAGAGCAGCATCGGCATGCTTTTCACGTTGTTTGGAAGAAATCCACGCGCGCGTTCTGCCAAAAGCACCATTTGCATGCCTATCGTGTGGTTTTGCAGAAAACTGCGTCCGCGTCTACCAAAAGATGCATGCGCATTCTAAAAACGCGTTTTGGCACAAATCCATGTGCGGGTGCTAAAAAGAGCAGCATCGGCATGCTTTTCACGTTGTTTGGTAGAAATCAACGCGCGCGTTCTGCCAAAAGCACCATTTGCATGCCTATCGTGTGGTTTTGCAGAAAACTGCGTCCGCGTCTACCAAAAGATGCATGCGCATGCTTAAAACGCGCTTTGGCACAAATCCATGTGCGGATGCTAAAAAGAGCAGCATCGGCATGCTTTTCACGTCGTTTGGTAGAAATCCACACGCGCGTTCTGCCAAAAGCACGATTTGCATGCATATCGTGTGGTTTTGCAGAAAACTGCGTCCGCGTCTACCAAAAGATGCATGCGCATGCTTAAAACGCGCTTTGGCACAAATCCATGTGCGGATGTTAAAAAGAGTAGCATCGGCATGCTTTTCACGTTGTTTGGTAGAAATCCACGCGCGCGTTCTTCCAAAGCACCATTTGCATGCCTATCGTGTGGTTTTGCAGAAAACTGCGTCCGCGTCTACCAAAAGATGCATGCGCATGCTTAAAACGCGCTTTGGCACAAATCCATGTGCGGATGCTAAAAAGAGCAGCATCGGCATGCTTTTCACGTTGTTTGGTAGAAATCCACGCGCGCGTTCAACCAAAAGCACCATTTGCATGCCTATCGTGTGGTTTTGCAGAAAACTGCGTCCGCGTCTACCAAAAGATGCATGCGCATGCTAAAAACGCGTTTTGGCACAAATCCATGTGCGGGTGCTAAAAAGAGCAGCATCGGCATGCTTTTCACGTTGTTTGGTAGAAATCCACGCGCGCGTTCTGCCAAAAGCACCATTTGCATGCCTATCGTGTGGTTTTGCAGAAAACTGCGTCCGCGTCTACCAAAAGATGCATGCGCATGCTAAAAACGCGTTTTGGCACAAATCCACGTGCGGATGTTAAAAAGAGCAGCATCGGCATGCTTTTCACGTCGTTTGGTAGAAATCCACGCGCGCGTTCTGCCAAAAGCACCATTTGCATGCATATCGTGTGGTTTTGCAGAAAACTGCGTCCGCGTCTACCAAAAGATGCATGCGCATGCTAAAAACGCGTTTTGGCACAAATCCATGTGCGGATGTTAAAAAGAGCAGCATCGGCATGCTTTTCACGTCGTTTGGTAGAAATCCACGCGCGCGTTATGCCAAAAGCACCATTTGCATGCATATCGTGTGGTTTTGCAGAAAACTGCGTCCGCGTCTACCAAAAGATGCATGCGCATGCTAAAAACGCGTTTTGGCACAAATCCATGTGCGGGTGCTAAAAAGAGCAGCATCGGCATGCTTTTCACGTCGTTTGGTAGAAATCCACACGCGCGTCCTGCCAAAAGCACCATTTGCATGCCTATCGTGTGGTTTTGCAGAAAACTGCGTCCGCGTCTACCAAAAGATGCATGCGCATGCTAAAAACGCGTTTTGGCACAAATCCATGTGCGGGTGCTAAAAAGAGCAGCATCGGCATGCTTTTCACGTTGTTTGGTAGAAATCCACGCGCGCGTTCTGCCAAAAGCACCATTTGCATGCCTATCGTGTGGTTTTGCAGAAAACTGCGTCCGCGTCTACCAAAAGATGCATGCGCATGCTTAAAACGCGCTTTGGCACAAATCCATGTGCGGATGTTAAAAAGAGCAGCATCGGCATGCTTTTCACGTCGTTTGGTAGAAATCCACACGCGCGTTCTGCCAAAAGCACGATTTGCATGCATATCGTGTGGTTTTGCAGAAAACTGCGTCCGCGTCTACCAAAACATGCATGCGCATGCTAAAAACGCGTTTTGGCACAAATCCATGTGCGGATGTTAAAAAGAGCAGCATCGGCATGCTTTTCACGTCGTTTGGTAGAAATCCACACGCGCGTTCTGCCAAAAGCACGATTTGCATGGATATCGTGTGGTTTTGCAGAAAACTGCGTCCGCGTCTACCAAAAGATGCATGCGCATGCTAAAAACGCGTTTTGGCACAAATCCATGTGCGGATGTTAAAAAGAGCAGCATCGGCATGCTTTTCACGTCGTTTGGTAGAAATCCACGCGCGCGTTCTGCCAAAAGCACCATTTGCATGCATATCGTGTGGTTTTGCAGAAAACTGCGTCCGCGTCTACCAAAAGATGCATGCGCATGCTTAAAACGCGCTTTGGCACAAATCCATGTGCGGATGTTAAAAAGAGCAGCATCGGCATGCTTTTCACGTTGTTTGGTAGAAATCCACGCGCGCGTTCTGCCAAAAGCACCAATTGCATGCCTATCGTGTGGTTTTGCAGAAAACTGCGTCCGCGTCTACCAAAAGATGCATGCGCATGCTTAAAACGCGCTTTGGCACAAATCCATGTGCGGATGCTAAAAAGAGCAGCATCGGCATGCTTTTCACGTCGTTTGGTAGAAATCCACACGCGCGTTCTGCCAAAAGCACGATTTGCATGCATATCGTGTGGTTTTGCAGAAAACTGCGTCCGCGTCTACCAAAAGATGCATGCGCATGCTAAAAACGCGTTTTGGCACAAATCCATGTGCGGGTGCTAAAAAGAGCAGCATCGGCATGCTTTTCACGTTGTTTGGTAGAAATCCACGCGCGCGTTCTGCCAAAAGCACCATTTGCATGCCTATCGTGTGGTTTTGCAGAAAACTGCTTCCGCGTCTACCAAAAGATGCATGCGCATGCTTAAAACGCGCTTTGGCACAAATCCATGTGCGGATGTTAAAAAGAGCAGCATCGGCATGCTTTTCACGTCGTTTGGTAGAAATCCACACACGCGTTCTGCCAAAAGCACGATTTGCATGCATATCGTGTGGTTTTGCAGAAAACTGCGTCCGCGTCTACCAAAAGATGCATGCGCATGCTAAAAACGCGTTTTGGCACAAATCCACGTGCGGATGTTAAAAAGAGCAGCATCGGCATGCTTTTCACGTCGTTTGGTAGAAATCCACGCGCGCGTTCTGCCAAAAGCACCATTTGCATGCCTATCGTGTGGTTTTGCAGAAAACTGCGTCCGCGTCTACCAAAAGATGCATGCGCATGCTTAAAACGCGCTTTGGCACAAATCCATGTGCGGATGCTAAAAAGAGCAGCATCGGCATGCTTTTCACGTCGTTTGGTAGAAATCCACACGCGCGTTCTGCCAAAAGCACGATTTGCATGCATATCGTGTGGTTTTGCAGAAAACTGCGTCCGCGTCTACCAAAAGATGCATGCGCATGCTTAAAACGCGCTTTGGCACAAATCCATGTGCGGATGTTAAAAAGAGTAGCATCGGCATGCTTTTCACGTTGTTTGGTAGAAATCCACGCGCGCGTTCTTCCAAAAGCACCATTTGCATGCCTATCGTGTGGTTTTGCAGAAAACTGCGTCCGCGTCTACCAAAAGATGCATGCGCATGCTTAAAACGCGCTTTGGCACAAATCCATGTGCGGATGCTAAAAAGAGCAGCATCGGTATGCTTTTCACGTCGTTTGGTAGAAATCCACACGCGCGTTCTGCCAAAAGCACGATTTGCATGCATATCGTGTGGTTTTGCAGAAAACTGCGTCCGCGTCTACCAAAAGATGCATGCGCATGCTTAAAACGCGCTTTGGCACAAATCCATGTGCGGATGTTAAAAAGAGCAGCATCGGCATGCTTTTCACGTTGTTTGGTAGAAATCCACGCGCGCGTTCAACCAAAAGCACCATTTGCATGCCTATCGTGTGGTTTTGCAGAAAACTGCGTCCGCGTCTACCAAAAGATGCATGCGCATGCTAAAAACGCGTTTTGGCACAAATCCATGTGCGGGTGCTAAAAAGAGCAGCATCGGCATGCTTTTCACGTTGTTTGGTAGAAATCCACGCGCACGTTCTGCCAAAAGCACCATTTGCATGCCTATCGTGTGGTTTTGCAGAAAACTGCGTCCGCGTCTACCAAAAGATGCATGCGCATGCTAAAAACGCGTTTTGGCACAAATCCACGTGCGGATGTTAAAAAGAGCAGCATCGGCATGCTTTTCACGTCGTTTGGTAGAAATCCACGCGCGCGTTCTGCCAAAAGCACCATTTGCATGCATATCGTGTGGTTTTGCAGAAAACTGCGTCCGCGTCTACCAAAAGATGCATGCGCATGGTAAAAACGCGTTTTGGCACAAATCCATGTGCGGATGTTAAAAAGAGCAGCATCGGCATGCTTTTCACGTCGTTTGGTAGAAATCCACGCGCGCGTTATGCCAAAAGCACCATTTGCATGCATATCTTGTGGTTTTGCAGAAAACTGCGTCCGCGTCTACCAAAAGATGCATGCGCATGCTAAAAACGCGTTTTGGCACAAATCCATGTGCGGGTGCTAAAAAGAGCAGCATCGGCATGCTTTTCACGTCGTTTGGTAGAAATCCACACGCGCGTCCTGCCAAAAGCACCATTTGCATGCCTATCGTGTGGTTTTGCAGAAAACTGCGTCCGCGTCTACCAAAAGATGCATGCGCATGCTAAAAACGCGTTTTGGCACAAATCCATGTGCGGGTGCTAAAAAGAGCAGCATCGGCATGCTTTTCACGTTGTTTGGTAGAAATCCACGCGCGCGTTCTGCCAAAAGCACCATTTGCATGCCTATCGTGTGGTTTTGCAGAAAACTGCGTCCGCGTCTACCAAAAGATGCATGCGCATGCTCAAAACGCGCTTTGGCACAAATCCATGTGCGGATGTTAAAAAGAGCAGCATCGGCATGCTTTTCACGTCGTTTGGTAGAAATCCACACGCGCGTTCTGCCAAAAGCACGATTTGCATGCATATCGTGTGGTTTTGCAGAAAACTGCGTCCGCGTCTACCAAAACATGCATGCGCATGCTAAAAACGCGTTTTGGCACAAATCCATGTGCGGATGTTAAAAAGAGCAGCATCGGCATGCTTTTCACGTTGTTTGGTAGAAATCCACGCGCGCGTTCTGCCAAAAGCACCATTTGCATGCCTATCGTGTGGTTTTGCAGAAAACTGCGTCCGCGTCTACCAAAAGATGCATGCGCATGCTTAAAACGCGCTTTGGCACAAATCCATGTGCGGATGCTAAAAAGAGCAGCATCGGCATGCTTTTCACGTCGTTTGGTAGAAATCCACACGCGCGTTCTGCCAAAAGCACGATTTGCATGCATATCGTGTGGTTTTGCAGAAAACTGCGTCCGCGTCTACCAAAAGATGCATGCGCATGCTAAAAACGCGTTTTGGCACAAATCCATGTGCGGGTGCTAAAAAGAGCAGCATCGGCATGCTTTTCACGTTGTTTGGTAGAAATCCACGCGCGCGTTCTGCCAAAAGCACCATTTGCATGCCTATCGTGTGGTTTTGCAGAAAACTGCGTCCGCGTCTACCAAAAGATGCATGCGCATGCTTAAAACGCGCTTTGGCACAAATCCCTGAGCGGATGTTAAAAAGAGCAGCATCGGCATGCTTTTCACGTCGTTTGGTAGAAATCCACACGCGCGTTCTGCCAAAAGCACGATTTGCATGCATATCGTGTGGTTTTGCAGAAAACTGCGTCCGCGTCTACCAAAAGATGCATGCGCATGCTAAAAACGCGTTTTGGCACAAATCCACGTGCGGATGTTAAAAAGAGCAGCATCGGCATGCTTTTCACGTCGTTTGGTAGAAATCCACGCGCGCGTTCTGCCAAAAGCACCATTTGCATGCATATCGTGTGGTTTTGCAGAAAACTGCGTCCGCGTCTACCAAAAGATGCATGCGCATGCTAAAAACGCGTTTTGGCACAAATCCATGTGCGGATGTTAAAAAGAGCAGCATCGGCATGCTTTTCACGTCGTTTGGTAGAAATCCACGCGCGCGTTATGCCAAAAGCACCATTTGCATGCATATTGTGTGGTTTTGCAGAAAACTGCGTCCGCGTCTACCAAAAGATGCATGCGCATGCTAAAAACGCGTTTTGGCACAAATCCATGTGCGGGTGCTAAAAAGAGCAGCATCGGCATGCTTTTCACGTCGTTTGGTAGAAATCCACACGCGCGTCCTGCCAAAAGCACCATTTGCATGCCTATCGTGTGGTTTTGCAGAAAACTGCGTCCGCGTCTACCAAAAGATGCATGCGCATGCTTAAAACGCGCTTTGGCACAAATCCATGTGCGGGTGCTAAAAAGAGCAGCATCGGCATGCTTTTCACGTCGTTTGGTAGAAATCCACACGCGCGTTCTGCCAAAAGCACCATTTGCATGCCTATCGTGTGGTTTTGCAGAAAACTGCGTCCGCGTCTACCAAAAGATGCATGCGCATGCTTAAAACGCGCTTTGGCACAAATCCATGTGCGGATGCTAAAAAGAGCAGCATCGGCATGCTTTTCACGTCGTTTGGTAGAAATCCACACGCGCGTTCTGCCAAAAGCACGATTTGCATGCATATCGTGTGGTTTTGCAGAAAACTGCGTCCGCGTCTACCAAAAGATGCATGCGCATGCTTAAAACGCGCTTTGGCACAAATCCATGTGCGGATGTTAAAAAGAGCAGCATCGGCATGCTTTTCACGTTGTTTGGAAGAAATCCACGCGCGCGTTCTGCCAAAAGCACCATTTGCATGCCTATCGTGTGGTTTTGCAGAAAACTGCGTCCGCGTCTACCAAAAGATGCATGCGCATGCTAAAAACGCGTTTTGGCACAAATCCATGTGCGGGTGCTAAAAAGAGCAGCATCGGCATGCTTTTCACGTTGTTTGGTAGAAATCAACGCGCGCGTTCTGCCAAAAGCACCATTTGCATGCCTATCGTGTGGTTTTGCAGAAAACTGCGTCCGCGTCTACCAAAAGATGCATGCGCATGCTTAAAACGCGCTTTGGCACAAATCCATGTGCGGATGCTAAAAAGAGCAGCATCGGCATGCTTTTCACGTCGTTTGGTAGAAATCCACACGCGCGTTCTGCCAAAAGCACGATTTGCATGCATATCGTGTGGTTTTGCAGAAAACTGCGTCCGCGTCTACCAAAAGATGCATGCGCATGCTTAAAACGCGCTTTGGCACAAATCCATGTGCGGATGTTAAAAAGAGTAGCATCGGCATGCTTTTCACGTTGTTTGGTAGAAATCCACGCGCGCGTTCTTCCAAAGCACCATTTGCATGCCTATCGTGTGGTTTTGCAGAAAACTGCGTCCGCGTCTACCAAAAGATGCATGCGCATGCTTAAAACGCGCTTTGGCACAAATCCATGTGCGGATGCTAAAAAGAGCAGCATCGGCATGCTTTTCACGTCGTTTGGTAGAAATCCACACGCGCGTTCTGCCAAAAGCACGATTTGCATGCATATCGTGTGGTTTTGCAGAAAACTGCGTCCGCGTCTACCAAAAGATGCATGCGCATGCTTAAAACGCGCTTTGGCACAAATCCATGTGCGGATGTTAAAAAGAGCAGCATCGGCATGCTTTTCACGTTGTTTGGTAGAAATCCACGCGCGCGTTCAACCAAAAGCACCATTTGCATGCCTATCGTGTGGTTTTGCAGAAAACTGCGTCCGCGTCTACCAAAAGATGCATGCGCATGCTAAAAACGCGTTTTGGCACAAATCCATGTGCGGTGCTAAAAAGAGCAGCATCGGCATGCTTTTCACGTTGTTTGGTAGAAATCCACGCGCGCGTTCTGCCAAAAGCACCATTTGCATGCCTATCGTGTGGTTTTGCAGAAAACTGCGTCCGCGTCTACCAAAAGATGCATGCGCATGCTAAAAACGCGTTTTGGCACAAATCCACGTGCCAGCATCGGCATGCTTTTCACGTCGTTTGGTAGAAATCCACGCGCGCGTTCTGCCAAAAGCACCATTTGCATGCATATCGTGTGGTTTTGCAGAAAACTGCGTCCGCGTCTACCAAAGATGCATGCGCATGCTAAAAACGCGTTTTGGCACAAATCCATGTGCGGATGTTAAAAAGAGCAGCATCGGCATGCTTTTCACGTCGTTTGGTAGAAATCCACGCGCGCGTTATGCCAAAAGCACCATTTGCATGCATATCGTGTGGTTTTGCAGAAAACTGCGTCCGCGTCTACCAAAAGATGCATGCGCATGCTAAAAACGCGTTTTGGCACAAATCCATGTGCGGGTGCTAAAAAGAGCAGCATCGGCATGCTTTTCACGTCGTTTGGTAGAAATCCACACGCGCGTCCTGCCAAAAGCACCATTTGCATGCCTATCGTGTGGTTTTGCAGAAAACTGCGTCCGCGTCTACCAAAAGATGCATGCGCATGCTAAAAACGCGTTTTGGCACAAATCCATGTGCGGGTGCTAAAAAGAGCAGCATCGGCATGCTTTTCACGTTGTTTGGTAGAAATCCACGCGCGCGTTCTGCCAAAAGCACCATTTGCATGCCTATCGTGTGGTTTTGCAGAAAACTGCGTCCGCGTCTACCAAAAGATGCATGCGCATGCTTAAAACGCGCTTTGGCACAAATCCATGTGCGGATGTTAAAAAGAGCAGCATCGGCATGCTTTTCACGTCGTTTGGTAGAAATCCACACGCGCGTTCTGCCAAAAGCACGATTTGCATGCATATCGTGTGGTTTTGCAGAAAACTGCGTCCGCGTCTACCAAAACATGCATGCGCATGCTAAAAACGCGTTTTGGCACAAATCCATGTGCGGATGTTAAAAAGAGCAGCATCGGCATGCTTTTCACGTCGTTTGGTAGAAATCCACACGCGCGTTCTGCCAAAAGCACGATTTGCATGCATATCGTGTGGTTTTGCAGAAAACTGCGTCCGCGTCTACCAAAAGATGCATGCGCATGCTAAAAACGCGTTTTGGCACAAATCCATGTGCGGATGTTAAAAAGAGCAGCATCGGCATGCTTTTCACGTCGTTTGGTAGAAATCCACGCGCGCGTTCTGCCAAAAGCACCATTTGCATGCATATCGTGTGGTTTTGCAGAAAACTGCGTCCGCGTCTACCAAAAGATGCATGCGCATGCTTAAAACGCGCTTTGGCACAAATCCATGTGCGGATGTTAAAAAGAGCAGCATCGGCATGCTTTTCACGTTGTTTGGTAGAAATCCACGCGCGCGTTCTGCCAAAAGCACCAATTGCATGCCTATCGTGTGGTTTTGCAGAAAACTGCGCCCGCGTCTACCAAAAGATGCATGCGCATGCTTAAAACGCGCTTTGGCACAAATCCATGTGCGGATGCTAAAAAGAGCAGCATCGGCATGCTTTTCACGTCGTTTGGTAGAAATCCACACGCGCGTTCTGCCAAAAGCACGATTTGCATGCATATCGTGTGGTTTTGCAGAAAACTGCGTCCGCGTCTACCAAAAGATGCATGCGCATGCTAAAAACGCGTTTTGGCACAAATCCATGTGCGGGTGCTAAAAAGAGCAGCATCGGCATGCTTTTCACGTTGTTTGGTAGAAATCCACGCGCGCGTTCTGCCAAAAGCACCATTTGCATGCCTATCGTGTGGTTTTGCAGAAAACTGCTTCCGCGTCTACCAAAAGATGCATGCGCATGCTTAAAACGCGCTTTGGCACAAATCCATGTGCGGATGTTAAAAAGAGCAGCATCGGCATGCTTTTCACGTCGTTTGGTAGAAATCCACACGCGCGTTCTGCCAAAAGCACGATTTGCATGCATATCGTGTGGTTTTGCAGAAAACTGCGTCCGCGTCTACCAAAAGATGCATGCGCATGCTAAAAACGCGTTTTGGCACAAATCCACGTGCGGATGTTAAAAAGAGCAGCATCGGCATGCTTTTCACGTCGTTTGGTAGAAATCCACGCGCGCGTTCTGCCAAAAGCACCATTTGCATGCCTATCGTGTGGTTTTGCAGAAAACTGCGTCCGCGTCTACCAAAAGATGCATGCGCATGCTTAAAACGCGCTTTGGCACAAATCCATGTGCGGATGCTAAAAAGAGCAGCATCGGCATGCTTTTCACGTCGTTTGGTAGAAATCCACACGCGCGTTCTGCCAAAAGCACGATTTGCATGCATATCGTGTGGTTTTGCAGAAAACTGCGTCCGCGTCTACCAAAAGATGCATGCGCATGCTTAAAACGCGCTTTGGCACAAATCCATGTGCGGATGTTAAAAAGAGTAGCATCGGCATGCTTTTCACGTTGTTTGGTAGAAATCCACGCGCGCGTTCTTCCAAAAGCACCATTTGCATGCCTATCGTGTGGTTTTGCAGAAAACTGCGTCCGCGTCTACCAAAAGATGCATGCGCATGCTTAAAACGCGCTTTGGCACAAATCCATGTGCGGATGCTAAAAAGAGCAGCATCGGTATGCTTTTCACGTCGTTTGGTAGAAATCCACACGCGCGTTCTGCCAAAAGCACGATTTGCATGCATATCATGTGGTTTTGCAGAAAACTGCGTCCGCGTCTACCAAAAGATGCATGCGCATGCTTAAAACGCGCTTTGGCACAAATCCATGTGCGGATGTTAAAAAGAGCAGCATCGGCATGCTTTTCACGTTGTTTGGTAGAAATCCACGCGCGCGTTCAACCAAAAGCACCATTTGCATGCCTATCGTGTGGTTTTGCAGAAAACTGCGTCCGCGTCTACCAAAAGATGCATGCGCATGCTAAAAACGCGTTTTGGCACAAATACATGTGCGGGTGCTAAAAAGAGCAGCATCGGCATGCTTTTCACGTTGTTTGGTAGAAATCCACGCGCGCGTTCTGCCAAAAGCACCATTTGCATGCCTATCGTGTGGTTTTGCAGAAAACTGCGTCCGCGTCTACCAAAAGATGCATGCGCATGCTAAAAACGCGTTTTGGCACAAATCCACGTGCGGATGTTAAAAAGAGCAGCATCGGCATGCTTTTCACGTCGTTTGGTAGAAATCCACGCGCGCGTTCTGCCAAAAGTACCATTTGCATGCATATCGTGTGGTTTTGCAGAAAACTGCGTCCGCGTCTACCAAAAGATGCATGCGCATGGTAAAAACGCGTTTTGGCACAAATCCATGTGCGGATGTTAAAAAGAGCAGCATCGGCATGCTTTTCACGTCGTTTGGTAGAAATCCACGCGCGCGTTATGCCAAAAGCACCATTTGCATGCATATCTTGTGGTTTTGCAGAAAACTGCGTCCGCGTCTACCAAAAGATGCATGCGCATGCTAAAAACGCGTTTTGGCACAAATCCATGTGCGGGTGCTAAAAGAGCAGCATCGGCATGCTTTTCACGTCGTTTGGTAGAAATCCACACGCGCGTCCTGCCAAAAGCACCATTTGCATGCCTATCGTGTGGTTTTGCAGAAAACTGCGTCCGCGTCTACCAAAAGATGCATGCGCATGCTAAAAACGCGTTTTGGCACAAATCCATGTGCGGGTGCTAAAAAGAGCAGCATCGGCATGCTTTTCACGTTGTTTGGTAGAAATCCACGCGCGCGTTCTGCCAAAAGCACCATTTGCATGCCTATCGTGTGGTTTTGCAGAAAACTGCGTCCGCGTCTACCAAAAGATGCATGCGCATGCTTAAAACGCGCTTTGGCACAAATCCATGTGCGGATGTTAAAAAGAGCAGCATCGGCATGCTTTTCACGTCGTTTGGTAGAAATCCACACGCGCGTTCTGCCAAAAGCACGATTTGCATGCATATCGTGTGGTTTTGCAGAAAACTGCGTCCGCGTCTACCAAAACATGCATGCGCATGCTAAAAACGCGTTTTGGCACAAATCCATGTGCGGATGTTAAAAAGAGCAGCATCGGCATGCTTTTCACGTCGTTTGGTAGAAATCCACACGCGCGTTCTGCCAAAAGCACGATTTGCATGCATATCGTGTGGTTTTGCAGAAAACTGCGTCCGCGTCTACCAAAAGATGCATGCGCATGCTAAAAACGCGTTTTGGCACAAATCCATGTGCGGATGTTAAAAAGAGCAGCATCGGCATGCTTTTCACGTCGTTTGGTAGAAATCCACGCGCGCGTTCTGCCAAAAGCACCATTTGCATGCATATCGTGTGGTTTTGCAGAAAACTGCGTCCGCGTCTACCAAAAGATGCATGCGCATGCTTAAAACGCGCTTTGGCACAAATCCATGTGCGGATGTTAAAAAGAGCAGCATCGGCATGCTTTTCACGTTGTTTGGTAGAAATCCACGCGCGCGTTCTGCCAAAAGCACCAATTGCATGCCTATCGTGTGGTTTTGCAGAAAACTGCGTCCGCGTCTACCAAAAGATGCATGCGCATGCTTAAAACGCGCTTTGGCACAAATCCATGTGCGGATGCTAAAAAGAGCAGCATCGGCATGCTTTTCACGTCGTTTGGTAGAAATCCACACGCGCGTTCTGCCAAAAGCACGATTTGCATGCATATCGTGTGGTTTTGCAGAAAACTGCGTCCGCGTCTACCAAAAGATGCATGCGCATGCTAAAAACGCGTTTTGGCACAAATCCATGTGCGGGTGCTAAAAAGAGCAGCATCGGCATGCTTTTCACGTTGTTTGGTAGAAATCCACGCGCGCGTTCTGCCAAAAGCACCATTTGCATGCCTATCGTGTGGTTTTGCAGAAAACTGCTTCCGCGTCTACCAAAAGATGCATGCGCATGCTTAAAACGCGCTTTGGCACAAATCCATGTGCGGATGTTAAAAAGAGCAGCATCGGCATGCTTTTCACGTCGTTTGGTAGAAATCCACACGCGCGTCCTGCCAAAAGCACCATTTGCATGCCTATCGTGTGGTTTTGCAGAAAACTGCGTCCGCGTCTACCAAAAGATGCATGCGCATGCTAAAAACGCGTTTTGGCACAAATCCATGTGCGGGTGCTAAAAAGAGCAGCATCGGCATGCTTTTCACGTTGTTTGGTAGAAATCCACGCGCGCGTTCTGCCAAAAGCACCATTTGCATGCCTATCGTGTGGTTTTGCAGAAAACTGCGTCCGCGTCTACCAAAAGATGCATGCGCATGCTTAAAACGCGCTTTGGCACAAATCCATGTGCGGATGTTAAAAAGAGCAGCATCGGCATGCTTTTCACGTCGTTTGGTAGAAATCCACACGCGCGTTCTGCCAAAAGCACGATTTGCATGCATATCGTGTGGTTTTGCAGAAAACTGCGTCCGCGTCTACCAAAACATGCATGCGCATGCTAAAAACGCGTTTTGGCACAAATCCATGTGCGGATGTTAAAAAGAGCAGCATCGGCATGCTTTTCACGTCGTTTGGTAGAAATCCACACGCGCGTTCTGCCAAAAGCACGATTTGCATGCATATCGTGTGGTTTTGCAGAAAACTGCGTCCGCGTCTACCAAAAGATGCATGCGCATGCTAAAAACGCGTTTTGGCACAAATCCATGTGCGGATGTTAAAAAGAGCAGCATCGGCATGCTTTTCACGTCGTTTGGTAGAAATCCACGCGCGCGTTCTGCCGAAAGCACCATTTGCATGCATATCGTGTGGTTTTGCAGAAAACTGCGTCCGCGTCTACCAAAAGATGCATGCGCATGCTTAAAACGCGCTTTGGCACAAATCCATGTGCGGATGTTAAAAAGAGCAGCATCGGCATGCTTTTCACGTTGTTTGGTAGAAATCCACGCGCGCGTTCTGCCAAAAGCACCAATTGCATGCCTATCGTGTGGTTTTGCAGAAAACGGCGTCCGCGTCTACCAAAAGATGCATGCGCATGCTTAAAACGCGCTTTGGCACAAATCCATGTGCGGATGCTAAAAAGAGCAGCATCGGCATGCTTTTCACGTCGTTTGGTAGAAATCCACACGCGCGTTCTGCCAAAAGCACGATTTGCATGCATATCGTGTGGTTTTGCAGAAAACTGCGTCCGCGTCTACCAAAAGATGCATGCGCATGCTAAAAACGCGTTTTGGCACAAATCCATGTGCGGGTGCTAAAAAGAGCAGCATCGGCATGCTTTTCACGTTGTTTGGTAGAAATCCACGCGCGCGTTCTGCCAAAAGCACCATTTGCATGCCTATCGTGTGGTTTTGGAGAAAACTGCTTCCGCGTCTACCAAAAGATGCATGCGCATGCTTAAAACGCGCTTTGGCACAAATCCATGTGCGGATGTTAAAAAGAGCAGCATCGGCATGCTTTTCACGTCGTTTGGTAGAAATCCACACGCGCGTTCTGCCAAAAGCACGATTTGCATGCATATCGTGTGGTTTTGCAGAAAACTGCGTCCGCGTCTACCAAAAGATGCATGCGCATGCTAAAAACGCGTTTTGGCACAAATCCACGTGCGGATGTTAAAAAGAGCAGCATCGGCATGCTTTTCACGTCGTTTGGTAGAAATCCACGCGCGCGTTCTGCCAAAAGCACCATTTGCATGCATATCGTGTGGTTTTGCAGAAAACTGCGTCCGCGTCTACCAAAAGATGCATGCGCATGCTAAAAACGCGTTTTGGCACAAATCCATGTGCGGATGTTAAAAAGAGCAGCATCGGCATGCTTTTCACGTCGTTTGGTAGAAATCCACGCGCGCGTTATGCCAAAAGCACCATTTGCATGCATATCGTGTGGTTTTGCAGAAAACTGCGTCCGCGTCTACAAAAGATGCATGCGCATGCTAAAAACGCGTTTTGGCACAAATCCATGTGCGGGTGCTAAAAAGAGCAGCATCGGCATGCTTTTCACGTCGTTTGGTAGAAATCCACACGCGCGTCCTGCCAAAAGCACCATTTGCATGCCTATCGTGTGGTTTTGCAGAAAACTGCGTCCGCGTCTACCAAAAGATGCATGCGCATGCTTAAAACGCGCTTTGGCACAAATCCATGTGCGGGTGCTAAAAAGAGCAGCATCGGCATGCTTTTCACGTCGTTTGGTAGAAATCCACACGCGCGTTCTGCCAAAAGCACGATTTGCATGCATATCGTGTGGTTTTGCAGAAAACTGCGTCCGCGTCTACCAAAACATGCATGCGCATGCTAAAAACGCGTTTTGGCACAAATCCATGTGCGGATGTTAAAAAGAGCAGCATCGGCATGCTTTTCACGTCGTTTGGTAGAAATCCACACGCGCGTTCTGCCAAAAGCACGATTTGCATGCATATCGTGTGGTTTTGCAGAAAACTGCGTCCGCGTCTACCAAAAGATGCATGCGCATGCTAAAAACGCGTTTTGGCACAAATCCATGTGCGGATGTTAAAAAGAGCAGCATCGGCATGCTTTTCACGTCGTTTGGTAGAAATCCACGCGCGCGTTCTGCCAAAAGCACCATTTGCATGCATATCGTGTGGTTTTGCAGAAAACTGCGTCCGCGTCTACCAAAAGATGCATGCGCATGCTTAAAACGCGCTTTGGCACAAATCCATGTGCGGATGTTAAAAAGAGCAGCATCGGCATGATTTTCACGTTCTTTGGTAGAAATCCACGCGCGCGTTCTGCCAAAAGCACCATTTGCATGCCTATCGTGTGGTTTTGCAGAAAACTGCGTCCGCGTCTACCAAAAGATGCATGCGCATGCTTAAAACGCGCTTGGGCACAAATCCATGTGCGGATGCTAAAAAGAGCAGCATCGGCATGCTTTTCACGTCGTTTCGTAGAAATCCACACGCGCGTTGTGCCAAAAGCACGATTTGCATGCATATCGTGTGGTTTTGCAGAAAACTGCGTCCGCGTCTACCAAAAGATGCATGCGCATGCTTAAAACGCGCTTTGGCACAAATCCATGTGCGGATGTTAAAAAGAGCAGCATCGGCATGCTTTTCACGTTGTTTGGTAGAAATCCACGCGCGCGTTCTGCCAAAAGCACCATTTGCATGCCTATCGTGTGGTTTTGCAGAAAACTGCGTCCGCGTCTACCAAAAGATGCATGCGCATGCTAGAAACGCGTTTTGCACAAATCCATGTGCGGGTGCTAAAAAGAGCAGCATCGGCATGCTTTTCACGTTGTTTGGTAGAAATCCACGCGCGCGTTCTGCCAAAAGCACCATTTGCATGCCTATCGTGTGGTTTTGCAGAAAACTGCGTCCGCGTCTACCAAAAGATGCATGCGCATGCTTAAAACGCGCTTTGGCACAAATCCATGTGCGGATGTTAAAAAGAGCAGCATCGGCATGCTTTTCACGTCGTTTGGTAGAAATCCACACGCGCGTTCTGCCAAAAGCACGATTTGCATGCATATCGTGTGGTTTTGCAGAAAACTGCGTCCGCGTCTACCAAAAGATGCATGCGCATGCTAAAAACGCGTTTTGGCACAAATCCATGTGCGGATGTTAAAATGAGCAGCATCGGCATGCTTTTCACGTTGTTTGGTAGAAATCCACGCGCGCGTTCTGCCAAAAGCACCATTTGCATGCCTATCGTGTGGTTTTGCAGAAAACTGCGTCCGCGTCTACCAAAAGATGCATGCGCATGCTAAAAACGCGTTTTGGCACAAATCCATGTGCGGGTGCTAAAAAGAGCAGCATCGGCATGCTTTTCACGTTGTTTGGTAGAAATCCACGCGCGCGTTCTGCCAAAAGCACCATTTGCATGCCTATCGTGTGGTTTTGCAGAAAACTGCGTCCGCGTCTACCAAAAGATGCATGCGCATGCTTAAAACGCGTTTTGGCACAAATCCATGTGCGGATGTTAAAAAGAGCAGCATCGGCATGCTTTTCACGCCGTTTGGTAGAAATCCACACGCGCGTTCTGCCAAAAGCACGATTTGCATGCATATCGTGTGGTTTTGCAGAAAACTTCGTCCGCGTCTACCAAAAGATGCATGCGCATGCTAAAAACGCGTTTTGGCACAAATCCACGTGCGGATGTTAAAAAGAGCAGCATCGGCATGCTTTTCACGTCGTTTGGTAGAAATCCACGCGCGCGTTCTGCCAAAAGCACCATTTGCATGCATATCGTGTGGTTTTGCAGAAAACTGCGTCCGCGTCTACCAAAGATGCATGCGCATGCTAAAAACGCGTTTTGGCACAAATCCATGTGCGGATGTTAAAAAGAGCAGCATCGGCATGCTTTTCACGTCGTTTGGTAGAAATCCACGCGCGCGTTCTGCCAAAAGCACCATTTGCATGCATATCGTGTGGTTTTGCAGAAAACTGCGTCCGCGTCTACCAAAAGATGCATGCGCATGCTTAAAACGCACTTTGGCACAAATCCATGTGCGGATGTTAAAAAGAGCAGCATCGGCATGCTTTTCACGTCGTTTGGTAGAAATCCACACGCGCGTTCTGCCAAAAGCACGATTTGCATGCATATCGTGTGGTTTTGCAGAAAACTGCGTCCGCGTCTACCAAAAGATGCATGCGCATGCTAAAAACGCGTTTTGGCACAAATCCATGTGCGGATGTTAAAAAGAGCAGCATCGGCATGCTTTTCACGTCGTTTGGTAGAAATCCACACGCGCGTTCTGCCAAAAGTACGATTTGCATGCATATCGTGTGGTTTTGCAGAAAACTGCGTCCGCGTCTACCAAAAGATGCATGCGCATGCTAAAAACGCGTTTTGGCACAAATCCACGTGCGGATGTTAAAAAGAGCAGCATCGGCATGCTTTTCACGTCGTTTGGTAGAAATCCACGCGCGCGTTCTGCCAAAAGCACCATTTGCATGCATATCGTGTGGTTTTGCAGAAAACTGCGTCCGCGTCTACCAAAAGATGCATGCGCATGCTAAAAACGCGTTTTGGCACAAATCCATGTGCGGATGTTAAAAAGAGCAGCATCGGCATGCTTTTCACGTCGTTTGGTAGAAATCCACGCGCGCGTTATGCCAAAAGCACCATTTGCATGCATATCGTGTGGTTTTGCAGAAAACTGCGTCCGCGTCTACCAAAAGATGCATGCGCATGCTAAAAACGCGTTTTGGCACAAATCCATGTGCGGGTGCTAAAAAGAGCAGCATCGGCATGCTTTTCACGTCGTTTGGTAGAAATCCACACGCGCGTCCTGCCAAAAGCACCATTTGCATGCCTAGTGTGGTTTTGCAGAAAACTGCGTCCGCGTCTACCAAAAGATGCATGCGCATGCTTAAAACGCGCTTTGGCACAAATCCATGTGCGGGTGCTAAAAAGAGCAGCATCGGCATGCTTTTCACGTCGTTTGGTAGAAATCCACACGCGCGTTCTGCCAAAAGCACGATTTGCATGCATATCGTGTGGTTTTGCAGAAAACTGCGTCCGCGTCTACCAAAACATGCATGCGCATGCTAAAAACGCGTTTTGGCACAAATCCATGTGCGGATGTTAAAAAGAGCAGCATCGGCATGCTTTTCACGTCGTTTGGTAGAAATCCACACGCGCGTTCTGCCAAAAGCACGATTTGCATGCATATCGTGTGGTTTTGCAGAAAACTGCGTCCGCGTCTACCAAAAGATGCATGCGCATGCTAAAAACGCGCTTTGGCACAAATCCATGTGCGGATGTTAAAAAGAGCAGCATCGGCATGCTTTTCACGTTGTTTGGTAGAAATCCACGCGCGCGTTCTGCCAAAAGCACCATTTGCATGCCTATCGTGTGGTTTTGCAGAAAACTGCGTCCGCGTCTACCAAAAGATGCATGCGCATGCTTAAAACGCGCTTTGGCACAAATCCATGTGCGGATGCTAAAAAGAGCAGCATCGGCATGCTTTTCACGTCGTTTGGTAGAAATCCACACGCGCGTTCTGCCAAAAGCACGATTTGCATGCATATCGTGTGGTTTTGCAGAAAACTGCGTCCGCGTCTACCAAAAGATGCATGCGCATGCTAAAAACGCGTTTTGGCACAAATCCATGTGCGGATGTTAAAAAGAGCAGCATCGGCATGCTTTTCACGTCGTTTGGTAGAAATCCACACGCGCGTTCTGCCAAAAGCACGATTTGCATGCATATCGTGTGGTTTTGCAGAAAACTGCGTCCGCGCCTACCAAAAGATGCATGCGCATGCTAAAAACGCGTTTTGGCACAAATCCACGTGCGGATGTTAAAAAGAGCAGCATCGGCATGCTTTTCACGTCGTTTGGTAGAAATCCACGCGCGCGTTCTGCCAAAAGCACCATTTGCATGCATATCGTGTGGTTTTGCAGAAAACTGCGTCCGCGTCTACCAAAAGATGCATGCGCATGCTAAAAACGCGTTTTGGCACAAATCCATGTGCGGATGTTAAAAAGAGCAGCATCGGCATGCTTTTCACGTCGTTTGGTAGAAATCCACGCGCGCGTTATGCCAAAAGCACCATTTGCATGCATATCGTGTGGTTTTGCAGAAAACTGCGTCCGCGTCTACCAAAAGATGCATGCGCATGCTAAAAACGCGTTTTGGCACAAATCCATGTGCGGGTGCTAAAAAGAGCAGCATCGGCATGCTTTTCACGTCGTTTGGTAGAAATCCACACGCGCGTCCTGCCAAAAGCACCATTTGCATGCCTATCGTGGGGTTTTGCAGAAAACTGCGTCCGCGTCTACCAAAAGATGCATGCGCATGCTTAAAACGCGCTTTGGCACAAATCCATGTGCGGGGGCTAAAAAGAGCAGCATCGGCATGCTTTTCACGTCGTTTGGTAGAAATCCACACGCGCGTTCTGCCAAAAGCACGATTTGCATGCATATCGTGTGGTTTTGCAGAAAACTGCGTCCGCGTCTACCAAAACATGCATGCGCATGCTAAAAACGCGTTTTGGCACAAATCCATGTGCGGATGTTAAAAAGAGCAGCATCGGCATGCTTTTCACGTCGTTTGGTAGAAATCCACGCGCGTGTTATGCCAAAAGCACCATTTGCATGCATATCGTGTGGTTTTGCAGAAAACTGCGTCCGCGTCTACCAAAAGATGCATGCGCATGCTAAAAACGCGTTTTGGCACAAATCCATGTGCGGGTGCTAAAAAGAGCAGCATCGGCATGCTTTTCACGTCGTTTGGTAGAAATCCACACGCGCGTCCTGCCAAAAGCACCATTTGCATGCCTATCGTGTGGTTTTGCAGAAAACTGCGTCCGCGTCTACCAAAAGATGCATGCGCATGCTTAAAACGCGCTTTGGCACAAATCCATGTGCGGGTGCTAAAAAGAGCAGCATCGGCATGCTTTTCACGTCGTTTGGTAGAAATCCACACGCGCGTTCTGCCAAAAGCACGATTTGCATGCATATCGTGTGGTTTTGCAGAAAACTGCGTCCGCGTCTACCAAAAGATGCATGCGCATGCTTAAAACGCGCTTTGGCACAAATCCATGTGCGGATGCTAAAAAGAGCAGCATCGGCATGCTTTTCACGTCGTTTGGTAGAAATCCACACGCGCGTTCTGCCAAAAGCACGATTTGCATGCATATCGTGTGGTTTTGCAGAAAACTGCGTCCGCGTCTACCAAAAGATGCATGCGCATGCTTAAAACGCGCTTTGGCACAAATCCATGTGCGGATGTTAAAAAGAGCAGCATCGGCATGCTTTTCACGTCGTTTGGTAGAAATCCACACGCGCGTTCTGCCAAAAGCACGATTTGCATGCATATCGTGTGGTTTTGCAGAAAACTGCGTCCGCGTCTACCAAAAGATGCATGCGCATGCTTAAAACGCGTTTTGGCACAAATCCATGTGCGGATGTTAAAAAGAGCAGCATCGGCATGCTTTTCACGTCGTTTGGTAGAAATCCACACGCGCGTCCTGCCAAAAGCACCATTTGCATGCCTATCGTGTGGTTTTGCAGAAAACTGCATCCGCGTCTACCAAAAGATGCATGCGCATGCTTAAAACGCGCTTTGGCACAAATCCATGTGCGGGTGCTAAAAAGAGCAGCATCGGCATGCTTTTCACGTCGTTTGGTAGAAATCCACACGCGCGTTCTGCCAAAAGCACGATTTGCATGCATATCGTGTGGTTTTGCAGAAAACTGCGTCCGCGTCTACCAAAAGATGCATGCGCATGCTTAAAACGCGCTTTGGCACAAATCCATGTGCGGATGTTAAAAAGAGCAGCATCGGCATGCTTTTCACGTTGTTTGGTAGAAATCCACGCGCGCGTTCTGCCAAAAGCACCATTTGCATGCATATCGTGTGGTTTTGCAGAAAACTGCGTCCGCGTCTACCAAAAGATGCATGCGCATGCTAAAAACGCGTTTTGGCACAAATCCATGTGCGGATGTTAAAAAGAGCAGCATCGGCATGCTTTTCACGTCGTTTGGTAGAAATCCACGCGCGCGTTATGCCAAAAGCACCATTTGCATGCATATCGTGTGGTTTTGCAGAAAACTGCGTCCGCGTCTACCAAAAGATGCATGCGCATGCTAAAAACGCGTTTTGGCACAAATCCATGTGCGGGTGCTAAAAAGAGCAGCATCGGCATGCTTTTCACGTCGTTTGGTAGAAATCCACACGCGCGTCCTGCCAAAAGCACCATTTGCATGCCTATCGTGTGGTTTTGCAGAAAACTGCGTCCGCGTCTACCAAAAGATGCATGCGCATGCTTAAAACGCGCTTTGGCACAAATCCATGTGCGGGTGCTAAAAAGAGCAGCATCGGCATGCTTTTCACGTCGTTTGGTAGAAATCCACACGCGCGTTCTGCCAAAAGCACGATTTGCATGCATATCGTGTGGTTTTGCAGAAAACTGCGTCCGCGTCTACCAAAATATGCATGCGCATGCTTAAAACGCGCTTTGGCACAAATCCATGTGCGGGTGCTAAAAAGAGCAGCATCGGCATGCTTTTCACGTCGTTTGGTAGAAATCCACACGCGCGTTCTGCCAAAAGCACGATTTGCATGCATATCGTGTGGTTTTGCAGAAAACTGCGTCCGCGTCTACCAAAAGATGCATGCGCATGCTTAAAACGCGCTTTGGCACAAATCCATGTGCGGATGTTAAAAAGAGCAGCATCGGCATGCTTTTCACGTTGTTTGGTAGAAATCCACGCGCGCGTTCTGCCAAAAGCACCATTTGCATGCATATCGTGTGGTTTTGCAGAAAACTGCGTCCGCGTCTACCAAAAGATGCATGCGCATGCTAAAAACGCGTTTTGGCACAAATCCATGTGCGGATGTTAAAAAGAGCAGCATCGGCATGCTTTTCACGTCGTTTGGTAGAAATCCACGCGCGCGTTATGCCAAAAGCACCATTTGCATGCATATCGTGTGGTTTTGCAGAAAACTGCGTCCGCGTCTACCAAAAGATGCATGCGCATGCTAAAAACGCGTTTTGGCACAAATCCATGTGCGGGTGCTAAAAAGAGCAGCATCGGCATGCTTTTCACGTCGTTTGGTAGAAATCCACACGCGCGTCCTGCCAAAAGCACCATTTGCATGCCTATCGTGTGGTTTTGCAGAAAACTGCGTCCGCGTCTACCAAAAGATGCATGCGCATGCTTAAAACGCGCTTTGGCACAAATCCATGTGCGGGTGCTAAAAAGAGCAGCATCGGCATGCTTTTCACGTCGTTTGGTAGAAATCCACACGCGCGTTCTGCCAAAAGCACGATTTGCATGCATATCGTGTGGTTTTGCAGAAAACTGCGTCCGCGTCTACCAAAAGATGCATGCGCATGCTTAAAACGCGCTTTGGCACAAATCCATGTGCGGATGCTAAAAAGAGCAGCATCGGCATGCTTTTCACGTCGTTTGGTAGAAATCCACACGCGCGTTCTGCCAAAAGCACGATTTGCATGCATATCGTGTGGTTTTGCAGAAAACTGCGTCCGCGTCTACCAAAAGATGCATGCGCATGCTTAAAACGCGCTTTGGCACAAATCCATGTGCGGATGTTAAAAAGAGCAGCATCGGCATGCTTTTCACGTCGTTTGGTAGAAATCCACACGCGCGTTCTGCCAAAAGCACGATTTGCATGCATATCGTGTGGTTTTGCAGAAAACTGCGTCCGCGTCTACCAAAAGATGCATGCGCATGCTTAAAACGCGTTTTGGCACAAATCCATGTGCGGATGTTAAAAAGAGCAGCATCGGCATGCTTTTCACGTCGTTTGGTATAAATCCACACGCGCGTCCTGCCAAAAGCACCATTTGCATGCCTATCGTGTGGTTTTGCAGAAAACTGCGTCCGCGTCTACCAAAAGATGCATGCGCATGCTTAAAACGCGCTTTGGCACAAATCCATGTGCGGGTGCTAAAAAGAGCAGCATCGGCATGCTTTTCACGTCGTTTGGTAGAAATCCACACGCGCGTTTGCCAAAAGCACGATTTGCATGCATATCGTGTGGTTTTGCAGAAAACTGCGTCCGCGTCTACCAAAAGATGCATGCGCATGCTTAAAACGCGCTTTGGCACAAATCCATGTGCGGATGTTAAAAAGAGCAGCATCGGCATGCTTTTCACGTTGTTTGGTAGAAATCCACGCGCGCGTTCTGCCAAAAGCACCATTTGCATGCATATCGTGTGGTTTTGCAGAAAACTGCGTCCGCGTCTACCAAAAGATGCATGCGCATGCTAAAAACGCGTTTTGGCACAAATCCATGTGCGGATGTTAAAAAGAGCAGCATCGGCATGCTTTTCACGTCGTTTGGTAGAAATCCACGCGCGCGTTATGCCAAAAGCACCATTTGCATGCATATCGTGTGGTTTTGCAGAAAACTGCGTCCGCGTCTACCAAAAGATGCATGCGCATGCTAAAAACGCGTTTTGGCACAAATCCATGTGCGGGTGCTAAAAAGAGCAGCATCGGCATGCTTTTCACGTCGTTTGGTAGAAATCCACACGCGCGTCCTGCCAAAAGCACCATTTGCATGCCTATCGTGTGGTTTTGCAGAAAACTGCGTCCGCGTCTACCAAAAGATGCATGCGCATGCTTAAAACGCGCTTTGGCACAAATCCATGTGCGGGTGCTAAAAAGAGCAGCATCGGCATGCTTTTCACGTCGTTTGGTAGAAATCCACACGCGCGTTCTGCCAAAAGCACGATTTGCATGCATATCGTGTGGTTTTGCAGAAAACTGCGTCCGCGTCTACCAAAAGATGCATGCGCATGCTTAAAACGCGCTTTGGCACAAATCCATGTGCGGGTGCTAAAAAGAGCAGCATCGGCATGCTTTTCACGTCGTTTGGTAGAAATCCACACGCGCGTTCTGCCAAAAGCACGATTTGCATGCATATCGTGTGGTTTTGCAGAAAACTGCGTCCGCGTCTACCAAAAGATGCATGCGCATGCTTAAAACGCGCTTTGGCACAAATCCATGTGCGGATGTTAAAAAGAGCAGCATCGGCATGCTTTTCACGTTGTTTGGTAGAAATCCACGCGCGCGTTCTGCCAAAAGCACCATTTGCATGCATATCGTGTGGTTTTGCAGAAAACTGCGTCCGCGTCTACCAAAAGATGCATGCGCATGCTAAAAACGCGTTTTGGCACAAATCCATGTGCGGATGTTAAAAAGAGCAGCATCGGCATGCTTTTCACGTCGTTTGGTAGCAATCCACGCGCGCGTTATGCCAAAAGCACCATTTGCATGCATATCGTGTGGTTTTGCAGAAAACTGCGTCCGCGTCTACCAAAAGATGCATGCGCATGCTAAAAACGCGTTTTGGCACAAATCCATGTGCGGGTGCTAAAAAGAGCAGCATCGGCATGCTTTTCACGTCGTTTGGTAGAAATCCACACGCGCGTCCTGCCAAAAGCACCATTTGCATGCCTATCGTGTGGTTTTGCAGAAAACTGCGTCCGCGTCTACCAAAAGATGCATGCGCATGCTTAAAACGCGCTTTGGCACAAATCCATGTGCGGGTGCTAAAAAGAGCAGCATCGGCATGCTTTTCACGTCGTTTGGTAGAAATCCACACGCGCGTTCTGCCAAAAGCACGATTTGCATGCATATCGTGTGGTTTTGCAGAAAACTGCGTCCGCGTCTACCAAAAGATGCATGCGCATGCTTAAAACGCGCTTTGGCACAAATCCATGTGCGGATGCTAAAAAGAGCAGCATCGGCATGCTTTTCACGTCGTTTGGTAGAAATCCACACGCGCGTTCTGCCAAAAGCACGATTTGCATGCATATCGTGTGGTTTTGCAGAAAACTGCGTCCGCGTCTACCAAAAGATGCATGCGCATGCTTAAAACGCGCTTTGGCACAAATCCATGTGCGGATGTTAAAAAGAGCAGCATCGGCATGCTTTTCACGTTGTTTGGTAGAAATCCACGCGCGCGTTCTGCCAAAAGCACCATTTGCATGCCTATCGTGTGGTTTTGCAGAAAACTGCGTCCGCGTCTACCAAAAGATGCATGCGCATGCTAAAAACGCGTTTTGGCACAAATCCATGTGCGGGTGCTAAAAAGAGCAGCATCGGCATGCTTTTCACGTTGTTTGGTAGAAATCCACGCGCGCGTTCTGCCAAAAGCACCATTTGCATGCATATCGTGTGGTTTTGCAGAAAACTGCGTCCGCGTCTACCAAAAGATGCATGCGCATGCTTAAAACGCGCTTTGGCACAAATCCATGTGCGGATGTTAAAAAGAGCAGCATCGGCATGCTTTTCACGTTGTTTGGTAGAAATCCACGCGCGCGTTCTGCCAAAAGCACCATTTGCATGCCTATCGTGTGGTTTTGCAGAAAACTGCGTCCGCGTCTACCAAAAGATGCATGCGCATGCTTAAAACGCGCTTTGGCACAAATCCATGTGCGGATGCTAAAAAGAGCAGCATCGGCATGCTTTTCACGTCGTTTGGTAGAAATCCACACGCGCGTTCTGCCAAAAGCACGATTTGCATGCATATCGTGTGGTTTTGCAGAAAACTGCGTCCGTGTCTACCAAAAGATGCATGCGCATGCTAAAAACGCGTTTTGGCACAAATCCATGTGCGGGTGCTAAAAAGAGCAGCATCGGCATGCTTTTCACGTTGTTTGGTAGAAATCCACGCGCGCGTTCTGCCAAAAGCACCATTTGCATGCCTATCGTGTGGTTTTGCAGAAAACTGCGTCCGCGTCTACCAAAAGATGCATGCGCATGCTTAAAACGCGCTTTGGCACAAATCCATGTGCGGATGTTAAAAAGAGCAGCATCGGCATGCTTTTCACGTCGTTTGGTAGAAATCCACACGCGCGTTCTGCCAAAAGCACGATTTGCATGCATATCGTGTGGTTTTGCAGAAAACTGCGTCCGCGTCTACCAAAAGATGCATGCGCATGCTAAAAACGCGTTTTGGCACAAATCCACGTGCGGATGTTAAAAAGAGCAGCATCGGCATGCTTTTCACGTCGTTTGGTAGAAATCCACGCGCGCGTTCTGCCAAAAGCACCATTTGCATGCATATCGTGTGGTTTTGCAGAAAACTGCGTCCGCGTCTACCAAAAGATGCATGCGCATGCTAAAAACGCGTTTTGGCACAAATCCATGTGCGGATGTTAAAAAGAGCAGCATCGGCATGCTTTTCACGTCGTTTGGTAGAAATCCACGCGCGCGTTATGCCAAAAGCACCATTTGCATGCATATCGTGTGGTTTTGCAGAAAACTGCGTCCGCGTCTACCAAAAGATGCATGCGCATGCTAAAAACGCGTTTTGGCACAAATCCATGTGCGGGTGCTAAAAAGAGCAGCATCGGCATGCTTTTCACGTCGTTTGGTAGAAATCCACACGCGCGTCCTGCCAAAAGCACCATTTGCATGCCTATCGTGTGGTTTTGCAGAAAACTGCGTCCGCGTCTACCAAAAGATGCATGCGCATGCTTAAAACGCGCTTTGGCACAAATCCATGTGCGGGTGCTAAAAAGAGCAGCATCGGCATGCTTTTCACGTCGTTTGGTAGAAATCCACACGCGCGTTCTGCCAAAAGCACGATTTGCATGCATATCGTGTGGTTTTGCAGAAAACTGCGTCCGCGTCTACCAAAACATGCATGCGCATGCTAAAAACGCGTTTTGGCACAAATCCATGTGCGGATGTTAAAAAGAGCAGCATCGGCATGCTTTTCACGTCGTTTGGTAGAAATCCACACGCGCGTTCTGCCAAAAGCACGATTTGCATGCATATCGTGTGGTTTTGCAGAAAACTGCGTCCGCGTCTACCAAAAGATGCATGCGCATGCTTAAAACGCGCTTTGGCACAAATCCATGTGCGGATGTTAAAAAGAGCAGCATCGGCATGCTTTTCACGTTGTTTGGTAGAAATCCACGCGCGCGTTCTGCCAAAAGCACCATTTGCATGCCTATCGTGTGGTTTTGCAGAAAACTGCGTCCGCGTCTACCAAAAGATGCATGCGCATGCTTAAAACGCGCTTTGGCACAAATCCATGTGCGGATGCTAAAAAGAGCAGCATCGGCATGCTTTTCACGTCGTTTGGTAGAAATCCACACGCGCGTTCTGCCAAAAGCACGATTTGCATGCATATCGTGTGGTTTTGCAGAAAACTGCGTCCGCGTCTACCAAAAGATGCATGCGCATGCTTAAAACGCGCTTTGGCACAAATCCATGTGCGGATGTTAAAAAGAGCAGCATCGGCATGCTTTTCACGTCGTTTGGTAGAAATCCACACGCGCGTTCTGCCAAAAGCACGATTTGCATGCATATCGTGTGGTTTTGCAGAAAACTGCGTCCGCGTCTACCAAAAGATGCATGCGCATGCTTAAAACGCGCTTTGGCACAAATCCATGTGCGGGTGCTAAAAAGAGCAGCATCGGCATGCTTTTCACGTCGTTTGGTAGAAATCCACACGCGCGTTCTGCCAAAAGCACGATTTGCATGCATATCGTGTGGTTTTGCAGAAAACTGCGTCCGCGTCTACCAAAAGATGCATGCGCATGCTTAAAACGCGCTTTGGCACAAATCCATGTGCGGATGTTAAAAAGAGCAGCATCGGCATGCTTTTCACGTTGTTTGGTAGAAATCCACGCGCGCGTTCTGCCAAAAGCACCATTTGCATGCATATCGTGTGGTTTTGCAGAAAACTGCGTCCGCGTCTACCAAAAGATGCATGCGCATGCTAAAAACGCGTTTTGGCACAAATCCATGTGCGGATGTTAAAAAGAGCAGCATCGGCATGCTTTTCACGTCGTTTGGTAGAAATCCACGCGCGCGTTATGCCAAAAGCACCATTTGCATGCATATCGTGTGGTTTTGCAGAAAACTGCGTCCGCGTCTACCAAAAGATGCATGCGCATGCTAAAAACGCGTTTTGGCACAAATCCATGTGCGGGTGCTAAAAAGAGCAGCATCGGCATGCTTTTCACGTCGTTTGGTAGAAATCCACACGCGCGTCCTGCCAAAAGCACCATTTGCATGCCTATCGTGTGGTTTTGCAGAAAACTGCGTCCGCGTCTACCAAAAGATGCATGCGCATGCTTAAAACGCGCTTTGGCACAAATCCATGTGCGGGTGCTAAAAAGAGCAGCATCGGCATGCTTTTCACGTCGTTTGGTAGAAATCCACACGCGCGTTCTGCCAAAAGCACGATTTGCATGCATATCGTGTGGTTTTGCAGAAAACTGCGTCCGCGTCTACCAAAAGATGCATGCGCATGCTTAAAACGCGCTTTGGCACAAATCCATGTGCGGATGCTAAAAAGAGCAGCATCGGCATGCTTTTCACGTCGTTTGGTAGAAATCCACACGCGCGTTCTGCCAAAAGCACGATTTGCATGCATATCGTGTGGTTTTGCAGAAAACTGCGTCCGCGTCTACCAAAAGATGCATGCGCATGCTTAAAACGCGCTTTGGCACAAATCCATGTGCGGATGTTAAAAAGAGCAGCATCGGCATGCTTTTCACGTTGTTTGGTAGAAATCCACGCGCGCGTTCTGCCAAAAGCACCATTTGCATGCCTATCGTGTGGTTTTGCAGAAAACTGCGTCCGCGTCTACCAAAAGATGCATGCGCATGCTAAAAACGCATTTTGGCACAAATCCATGTGCGGGTGCTAAAAAGAGCAGCATCGGCATGCTTTTCACGTTGTTTGGTAGAAATCCACGCGCGCGTTCTGCCAAAAGCACCATTTGCATGCCTATCGTGTGGTTTTGCAGAAAACTGCGTCCGCGTCTACCAAAAGATGCATGCGCATGCTTAAAACGCGCTTTGGCACAAATCCATGTGCGGGTGCTAAAAAGAGCAGCATCGGCATGCTTTTCACGTCGTTTGGTAGAAATCCACACGCGCGTTCTGCCAAAAGCACCATTTGCATGCATATCGTGTGGTTTTGCAGAAAACTGCGTCCGCGTCTACCAAAACATGCATGCGCATGCTAAAAACGCGTTTTGGCACAAATCCATGTGCGGATGTTAAAAAGAGCAGCATCGGCATGCTTTTCACGTCGTTTGGTAGAAATCCACACGCGCGTTCTGCCAAAAGCACGATTTGCATGCATATCGTGTGGTTTTGCAGAAAACTGCGTCCGCGTCTACCAAAAGATGCATGCGCATGCTAAAAACGCGTTTTGGCACAAATCCATGTGCGGATGTTAAAAAGAGCAGCATCGGCATGCTTTTCACGTCGTTTGGTAGAAATCCACGCGCGCGTTCTGCCAAAAGCACCATTTGCATGCATATCGTGTGGTTTTGCAGAAAACTGCGTCCGCGTCTACCAAAAGATGCATGCGCATGCTAAAAACGCGCTTTGGCACAAATCCATGTGCGGATGTTAAAAAGAGCAGCATCGGCATGCTTTTCACGTTGTTTGGTAGAAATCCACGCGCGCGTTCTGCCAAAAGCACCATTTGCATGCCTATCGTGTGGTTTTGCAGAAAACTGCGTCCGCGTCTACCAAAAGATGCATGCGCATGCTTAAAACGCGCTTTGGCACAAATCCATGTGCGGATGCTAAAAAGAGCAGCATCGGCATGCTTTTCACGTCGTTTGGTAGAAATCCACACGCGCGTTCTGCCAAAAGCACGATTTGCATGCATATCGTGTGGTTTTGCAGAAAACTGCGTCCGCGTCTACCAAAAGATGCATGCGCATGCTAAAAACGCGTTTTGGCACAAATCCATGTGCGGATGTTAAAAAGAGCAGCATCGGCATGCTTTTCACGTCGTTTGGTAGAAATCCACACGCGCGTTCTGCCAAAAGCACGATTTGCATGCATATCGTGTGGTTTTGCAGAAAACTGCGTCCGCGTCTACCAAAAGATGCATGCGCATGCTAAAAACGCGTTTTGGCACAAATCCACGTGCGGATGTTAAAAAGAGCAGCATCGGCATGCTTTTCACGTCGTTTGGTAGAAATCCACGCGCGCGTTCTGCCAAAAGCACCATTTGCATGCATATCGTGTGGTTTTGCAGAAAACTGCGTCCGCGTCTACCAAAAGATGCATGCGCATGCTAAAAACGCGTTTTGGCACAAATCCATGTGCGGATGTTAAAAAGAGCAGCATCGGCATGCTTTTCACGTCGTTTGGTAGAAATCCACGCGCGCGTTATGCCAAAAGCACCATTTGCATGCATATCGTGTGGTTTTGCAGAAAACTGCGTCCGCGTCTACCAAAAGATGCATGCGCATGCTAAAAACGCGTTTTGGCACAAATCCATGTGCGGGTGCTAAAAAGAGCAGCATCGGCATGCTTTTCACGTCGTTTGGTAGAAATCCACACGCGCGTCCTGCCAAAAGCACCATTTGCATGCCTATCGTGTGGTTTTGCAGAAAACTGCGTCCGCGTCTACCAAAAGATGCATGCGCATGCTTAAAACGCGCTTTGGCACAAATCCATGTGCGGGTGCTAAAAAGAGCAGCATCGGCATGCTTTTCACGTCGTTTGGTAGAAATCCACACGCGCGTTCTGCCAAAAGCACGATTTGCATGCATATCGTGTGGTTTTGCAGAAAACTGCGTCCGCGTCTACCAAAACATGCATGCGCATGCTAAAAATGCGTTTTGGCACAAATCCATGTGCGGATGTTAAAAAGAGCAGCATCGGCATGCTTTTCACGTCGTTTGGTAGAAATCCACACGCGCGTTCTGCCAAAAGCACGATTTGCATGCATATCGTGTGGTTTTGCAGAAAACTGCGTCCGCGTCTACCAAAAGATGCATGCGCATGCTTAAAACGCGCTTTGGCACAAATCCATGTGCGGATGTTAAAAAGAGCAGCATCGGCATGCTTTTCACGTTGTTTGGTAGAAATCCACGCGCGCGTTCTGCCAAAAGCACCATTTGCATGCCTATCGTGTGGTTTTGCAGAAAACTGCGTCCGCGTCTACCAAAAGATGCATGCGCATGCTTAAAACGCGCTTTGGCACAAATCCATGTGCGGATGCTAAAAAGAGCAGCATCGGCATGCTTTTCACGTCGTTTGGTAGAAATCCACACGCGCGTTCTGCCAAAAGCACGATTTGCATGCATATCGTGTGGTTTTGCAGAAAACTGCGTCCGCGTCTACCAAAAGATGCATGCGCATGCTTAAAACGCGCTTTGGCACAAATCCATGTGCGGATGTTAAAAAGAGCAGCATCGGCATGCTTTTCACGTCGTTTGGTAGAAATCCACACGCGCGTTCTGCCAAAAGCACGATTTGCATGCATATCGTGTGGTTTTGCAGAAAACTGCGTCCGCGTCTACCAAAAGATGCATGCGCATGCTTAAAACGCGTTTTGGCACAAATCCATGTGCGGATGTTAAAAAGAGCAGCATCGGCATGCTTTTCACGTCGTTTGGTAGAAATCCACGCGCGCGTTATGCCAAAAGCACCATTTGCATGCATATCGTGTGGTTTTGCAGAAAACTGCGTCCGCGTCTACCAAAAGATGCATGCGCATGCTAAAAACGCGTTTTGGCACAAATCCATGTGCGGGTGCTAAAAAGAGCAGCATCGGCATGCTTTTCACGTCGTTTGGTAGAAATCCACACGCGCGTCCTGCCAAAAGCACCATTTGCATGCCTATCGTGTGGTTTTGCAGAAAACTGCGTCCGCGTCTACCAAAAGATGCATGCGCATGCTTAAAACGCGCTTTGGCACAAATCCATGTGCGGGTGCTAAAAAGAGCAGCATCGGCATGCTTTTCACGTCGTTTGGTAGAAATCCACACGCGCGTTCTGCCAAAAGCACGATTTGCATGCATATCGTGTGGTTTTGCAGAAAACTGCGTCCGCGTCTACCAAAACATGCATGCGCATGCTAAAAACGCGTTTTGGCACAAATCCATGTGCGGATGTTAAAAAGAGCAGCATCGGCATGCTTTTCACGTCGTTTGGTAGAAATCCACGCGCGCGTTATGCCAAAAGCACCATTTGCATGCATATCGTGTGGTTTTGCAGAAAACTGCGTCCGCGTCTACCAAAAGATGCATGCGCATGCTAAAAACGCGTTTTGGCACAAATCCATGTGCGGGTGCTAAAAAGAGCAGCATCGGCATGCTTTTCACGTCGTTTGGTAGAAATCCACACGCGCGTCCTGCCAAAAGCACCATTTGCATGCCTATCGTGTGGTTTTGCAGAAAACTGCGTCCGCGTCTACCAAAAGATGCATGCGCATGCTTAAAACGCGCTTTGGCACAAATCCATGTGCGGGGGCTAAAAAGAGCAGCATCGGCATGCTTTTCACGTCGTTTGGTAGAAATCCACACGCGCGTTCTGCCAAAAGCACGATTTGCATGCATATCGTGTGGTTTTGCAGAAAACTGCGTCCGCGTCTACCAAAACATGCATGCGCATGCTAAAAACGCGTTTTGGCACAAATCCATGTGCGGATGTTAAAAAGAGCAGCATCGGCATGCTTTTCACGTCGTTTGGTAGAAATCCACACGCGCGTTCTGCCAAAAGCACGATTTGCATGCATATCGTGTGGTTTTGCAGAAAACTGCGTCCGCGTCTACCAAAAGATGCATGCGCATGCTAAAAACGCGTTTTGGCACAAATCCATGTGCGGATGTTAAAAAGAGCAGCATCGGCATGCTTTTCACGTCGTTTGGTAGAAATCCACGCGCGCGTTCTGCCAAAAGCACCATTTGCATGCATATCGTGTGGTTTTGCAGAAAACTGCGTCCGCGTCTACCAAAAGATGCATGCGCATGCTTAAAACGCGCTTTGGCACAAATCCATGTGCGGATGTTAAAAAGAGCAGCATCGGCATGCTTTTCACGTTGTTTGGTAGAAATCCACGCGCGCGTTCTGCCAAAAGCACCATTTGCATGCCTATCGTGTGGTTTTGCAGAAAACTGCGTCCGCGTCTACCAAAAGATGCATGCGCATGCTTAAAACGCGCTTTGGCACAAATCCATGTGCGGATGCTAAAAAGAGCAGCATCGGCATGCTTTTCACGTCGTTTGGTAGAAATCCACACGCGCGTTCTGCCAAAAGCACGATTTGCATGCATATCGTGTGGTTTTGCAGAAAACTGCGTCCGCGTCTACCAAAAGATGCATGCGCATGCTTAAAACGCGCTTTGGCACAAATCCATGTGCGGATGTTAAAAAGAGCAGCATCGGCATGCTTTTCACGTTGTTTGGTAGAAATCCACGCGCGCGTTCTGCCAAAAGCACCATTTGCATGCATATCGTGTGGTTTTGCAGAAAACTGCGTCCGCGTCTACCAAAAGATGCATGCGCATGCTAAAAACGCGTTTTGGCACAAATCCATGTGCGGATGTTAAAAAGAGCGGCATCGGCATGCTTTTCACGTCGTTTGGTAGAAATACACGCGCGCGTTATGCCAAAAGCACCATTTGCATGCATATCGTGTGGTTTTGCAGAAAACTGCGTCCGCGTCTACCAAAAGATGCATGCGCATGCTAAAAACGCGTTTTGGCACAAATCCATGTGCGGGTGCTAAAAAGAGCAGCATCGGCATGCTTTTCACGTCGTTTGGTAGAAATCCACACGCGCGTCCTGCTAAAAGCACCATTTGCATGCCTATCGTGTGGTTTTGCAGAAAACTGCGTCCGCGTCTACCAAAAGATGCATGCGCATGCTTAAAACGCGCTTTGGCACAAATCCATGTGCGGGTGCTAAAAAGAGCAGCATCGGCATGCTTTTCACGTCGTTTGGTAGAAATCCACACGCGCGTTCTGCCAAAAGCACGATTTGCATGCATATCGTGTGGTTTTGCAGAAAACTGCGTCCGCGTCTACCAAAACATGCATGCGCATGCTAAAAACGCGTTTTGGCACAAATCCATGTGCGGATGTTAAAAAGAGCAGCATCGGCATGCTTTTCACGTCGTTTGGTAGAAATCCACACGCGCGTTCTGACAAAAGCACGATTTGCATGCATATCGTGTGGTTTTGCAGAAAACTGCGTCCGCGTCTACCAAAAGATGCATGCGCATGCTAAAAACGCGCTTTGGCACAAATCCATGTGCGGATGTTAAAAAGAGCAGCATCGGCATGCTTTTCACGTTGTTTGGTAGAAATCCACGCGCGCGTTCTGCCAAAAGCACCATTTGCATGCCTATCGTGTGGTTTTGCAGAAAACTGCGTCCGCGTCTACCAAAAGATGCATGCGCATGCTTAAAACGCGCTTTGGCACAAATCCATGTGCGGATGCTAAAAAGAGCAGCATCGGCATGCTTTTCACGTCGTTTGGTAGAAATCCACACGCGCGTTCTGCCAAAAGCACGATTTGCATGCATATCGTGTGGTTTTGCAGAAAACTGCGTCCGCGTCTACCAAAAGATGCATGCGCATGCTAAAAACGCGTTTTGGCACAAATCCATGTGCGGATGTTAAAAAGAGCAGCATCGGCATGCTTTTCACGTCGTTTGGTAGAAATCCACACGCGCGTTCTGCCAAAAGCACGATTTGCATGCATATCGTGCGGTTTTGCAGAAAACTGCGTCCGCGTCTACCAAAAGATGCATGCGCATGCTAAAAACGCGTTTTGGCACAAATCCACGTGCGGATGTTAAAAAGAGCAGCATCGGCATGCTTTTCACGTCGTTTGGTAGAAATCCACGCGCGCGTTCTGCCAAAAGCACCATTTGCATGCATATCGTGTGGTTTTGCAGAAAACTGCGTCCGCGTCTACCAAAAGATGCATGCGCATGCTAAAAACGCGTTTTGGCACAAATCCATGTGCGGATGTTAAAAAGAGCAGCATCGGCATGCTTTTCACGTCGTTTGGTAGAAATCCACGCGCGCGTTATGCCAAAAGCACCATTTGCATGCATATCGTGTGGTTTTGCAGAAAACTGCGTCCGCGTCTACCAAAAGATGCATGCGCATGCTAAAAACGCGTTTTGGCACAAATCCATGTGCGGGTGCTAAAAAGAGCAGCATCGGCATGCTTTTCACGTCGTTTGGTAGAAATCCACACGCGCGTCCTGCCAAAAGCACCATTTGCATGCCTATCGTGTGGTTTTGCAGAAAACTGCGTCCGCGTCTACCAAAAGATGCATGCGCATGCTTAAAACGCGCTTTGGCACAAATCCATGTGCGGGGGCTAAAAAGAGCAGCATCGGCATGCTTTTCACGTCGTTTGGTAGAAATCCACACGCGCGTTCTGCCAGAAGCACGATTTGCATGCATATCGTGTGGTTTTGCAGAAAACTGCGTCCGCGTCTACCAAAACATGCATGCGCATGCTAAAAACGCGTTTTGGCACAAATCCATGTGCGGATGTTAAAAAGAGCAGCATCGGCATGCTTTTCACGTCGTTTGGTAGAAATCCACACGCGCGTCCTGCCAAAAGCACGATTTGCATGCATATCGTGTGGTTTTGCAGAAAACTGCGTCCGCGTCTACCAAAAGATGCATGCGCATGCTAAAAACGCGTTTTGGCACAAATCCATGTGCGGGTGCTAAAAAGAGCAGCATCGGCATGCTTTTCACGTCGTTTGGTAGAAAGCCACACGCGCGTCCTGCCAAAAGCACCATTTGCATGCCTATCGTGTGGTTTTGCAGAAAACTGCGTCCGCGTCTACCAAAAGATGCATGCGCATGCTTAAAACGCGCTTTGGCACAAATCCATGTGCGGGGGCTAAAAAGAGCAGCATCGGCATGCTTTTCACGTCGTTTGGTAGAAATCCACACGCGCGTTCTGCCAAAAGCACGATTTGCATGCATATCGTGTGGTTTTGCAGAAAACTGCGTCCGCGTCTACCAAAAGATGCATGCGCATGCTTAAAACGCGCTTTGGCACAAATCCATGTGCGGATGCTAAAAAGAGCAGCATCGGCATGCTTTTCACGTCGTTTGGTAGAAATCCACACGCGCGTTCTGCCAAAAGCACGATTTGCATGCATATCGTGTGGTTTTGCAGAAAACTGCGTCCGCGTCTACCAAAAGATGCATGCGCATGCTTAAAACGCGCTTTGGCACAAATCCATGTGCGGATGTGCGGATGTTAAAAAGAGCAGCATCGGCATGCTTTTCACGTTGTTTGGTAGAAATCCACGCGCGCGTTCTGCCAAAAGCACCATTTGCATGCATATCGTGTGGTTTTGCAGAAAACTGCGTCCGCGTCTACCAAAAGATGCATGCGCATGCTAAAAACGCGTTTTGGCACAAATCCATGTGCGGATGTTAAAAAGAGCAGCATCGGCATGCTTTTCACGTCGTTTGGTAGAAATCCACGCGCGCGTTATGCCAAAAGCACCATTTGCATGCATATCGTGTGGTTTTGCAGAAAACTGCGTCCGCGTCTACCAAAAGATGCATGCGCATGCTAAAAACGCGTTTTGGCACAAATCCATGTGCGGGTGCTAAAAAGAGCAGCATCGGCATGCTTTTCACGTCGTTTGGTAGAAATCCACACGCGCGTCCTGCCAAAAGCACCATTTGCATGCCTATCGTGTGGTTTTGCAGAAAACTGCGTCCGCGTCTACCAAAAGATGCATGCGCATGCTTAAAACGCGCTTTGGCACAAATCCATGTGCGGGTGCTAAAAAGAGCAGCATCGGCATGCTTTTCACGTCGTTTGGTAGAAATCCACACGCGCGTTCGGCCAAAAGCACGATTTGCATGCATATCGTGTGGTTTTGCAGAAAACTGCGTCCGCGTCTACCAAAACATGCATGCGCATGCTAAAAACGCGTTTTGGCACAAATCCATGTGCGGATGTTAAAAAGAGCAGCATCGGCATGCTTTTCACGTCGTTTGGTAGAAATCCACACGCGCGTTCTGCCAAAAGCACGATTTGCATGCATATCGTGTGGTTTTGCAGAAAACTGCGTCCGCGTCTACCAAAAGATGCATGCGCATGCTAAAAACGCGCTTTGGCACAAATCCATGTGCGGATGTTAAAAAGAGCAGCATCGGCATGCTTTTCACGTTGTTTGGTAGAAATCCACGCGCGCGTTCTGCCAAAAGCACCATTTGCATGCCTATCGTGTGGTTTTGCAGAAAACTGCGTCCGCGTCTACCAAAAGATGCATGCGCATGCTTAAAACGCGCTTTGGCACAAATCCATGTGCGGATGCTAAAAAGAGCAGCATCGGCATGCTTTTCACGTCGTTTGGTAGAAATCCACACGCGCGTTCTGCCAAAAGCACGATTTGCATGCATATCGTGTGGTTTTGCAGAAAACTGCGTCCGCATCTACCAAAAGATGCATGCGCATGCTAAAAACGCGTTTTGGCACAAATCCATGTGCGGATGTTAAAAAGAGCAGCATCGGCATGCTTTTCACGTCGTTTGGTAGAAATCCACACGCGCGTTCTGCCAAAAGCACGATTTGCATGCATATCGTGTGGTTTTGCAGAAAACTGCGTCCGCGTCTACCAAAAGATGCATGCGCATGCTAAAAACGCGTTTTGGCACAAATCCACGTGCGGATGTTAAAAAGAGCAGCATCGGCATGCTTTTCACGTCGTTTGGTAGAAATCCACGCGCGCGTTCTGCCAAAAGCACCATTTGCATGCATATCGTGTGGTTTTGCAGAAAACTGCGTCCGCGTCTACCAAAAGATGCATGCGCATGCTAAAAACGCGTTTTGGCACAAATCCATGTGCGGATGTTAAAAAGAGCAGCATCGGCATGCTTTTCACGTCGTTTGGTAGAAATCCACGCGCGCGTTATGCCAAAAGCACCATTTGCATGCATATCGTGTGGTTTTGCAGAAAACTGCGTCCGCGTCTACCAAAAGATGCATGCGCATGCTAAAAACGCGTTTTGGCACAAATCCATGTGCGGGTGCTAAAAAGAGCAGCATCGGCATGCTTTTCACGTCGTTTGGTAGAAATCCACACGCGCGTTCTGCCAAAAGCACCATTTGCATGCCTATCGTGTGGTTTTGCAGAAAACTGCGTCCGCGTCTACCAAAAGATGCATGCGCATGCTTAAAACGCGCTTTGGCACAAATCCATGTGCGGATGCTAAAAAGAGCAGCATCGGCATGCTTTTCACGTCGTTTGGTAGAAATCCACACGCGCGTTCTGCCAAAAGCACGATTTGCATGCATATCGTGTGGTTTTGCAGAAAACTGCGTCCGCGTCTACCAAAAGATGCATGCGCATGCTAAAAACGCGTTTTGGCACAAATCCATGTGCGGATGTTAAAAAGAGCAGCATCGGCATGCTTTTCACGTCGTTTGGTAGAAATCCACACGCGCGTTCTGCCAAAAGCACGATTTGCATGCATATCGTGCGGTTTTGCAGAAAACTGCGTCCGCGTCTACCAAAAGATGCATGCGCATGCTAAAAACGCGTTTTGGCACAAATCCACGTGCGGATGTTAAAAAGAGCAGCATCGGCATGCTTTTCACGTCGTTTGGTAGAAATCCACGCGCGCGTTCTGCCAAAAGCACCATTTGCATGCATATCGTGTGGTTTTGCAGAAAACTGCGTCCGCGTCTACCAAAAGATGCATGCGCATGCTAAAAACGCGTTTTGGCACAAATCCATGTGCGGATGTTAAAAAGAGCAGCATCGGCATGCTTTTCACGTCGTTTGGTAGAAATCCACGCGCGCGTTATGCCAAAAGCACCATTTGCATGCATATCGTGTGGTTTTGCAGAAAACTGCGTCCGCGTCTACCAAAAGATGCATGCGCATGCTAAAAACGCGTTTTGGCACTAATCCATGTGCGGGTGCTAAAAAGAGCAGCATCGGCATGCTTTTCACGTCGTTTGGTAGAAATCCACACGCGCGTCCTGCCAAAAGCACCATTTGCATGCCTATCGTGTGGTTTTGCAGAAAACTGCGTCCGCGTCTACCAAAAGATGCATGCGCATGCTTAAAACGCGCTTTGGCACAAATCCATGTGCGGGGGCTAAAAAGAGCAGCATCGGCATGCTTTTCACGTCGTTTGGTAGAAATCCACACGCGCGTTCTGCCAGAAGCACGATTTGCATGCATATCGTGTGGTTTTGCAGAAAACTGCGTCCGCGTCTACCAAAACATGCATGCGCATGCTAAAAACGCGTTTTGGCACAAATCCATGTGCGGATGTTAAAAAGAGCAGCATCGGCATGCTTTTCACGTCGTTTGGTAGAAATCCACACGCGCGTCCTGCCAAAAGCACGATTTGCATGCATATCGTGTGGTTTTGCAGAAAACTGCGTCCGCGTCTACCAAAAGATGCATGCGCATGCTAAAAACGCGTTTTGGCACAAATCCATGTGCGGGTGCTAAAAAGAGCAGCATCGGCATGCTTTTCACGTCGTTTGGTAGAAAGCCACACGCGCGTCCTGCCAAAAGCACCATTTGCATGCCTATCGTGTGGTTTTGCAGAAAACTGCGTCCGCGTCTACCAAAAGATGCATGCGCATGCTTAAAACGCGCTTTGGCACAAATCCATGTGCGGGGGCTAAAAAGAGCAGCATCGGCATGCTTTTCACGTCGTTTGGTAGAAATCCACACGCGCGTTCTGCCAAAAGCACGATTTGCATGCATATCGTGTGGTTTTGCAGAAAACTGCGTCCGCGTCTACCAAAAGATGCATGCGCATGCTTAAAACGCGCTTTGGCACAAATCCATGTGCGGATGCTAAAAAGAGCAGCATCGGCATGCTTTTCACGTCGTTTGGTAGAAATCCACACGCGCGTTCTGCCAAAAGCACGATTTGCATGCATATCGTGTGGTTTTGCAGAAAACTGCGTCCGCGTCTACCAAAAGATGCATGCGCATGCTTAAAACGCGCTTTGGCACAAATCCATGTGCGGATGTGCGGATGTTAAAAAGAGCAGCATCGGCATGCTTTTCACGTTGTTTGGTAGAAATCCACGCGCGCGTTCTGCCAAAAGCACCATTTGCATGCATATCGTGTGGTTTTGCAGAAAACTGCGTCCGCGTCTACCAAAAGATGCATGCGCATGCTAAAAACGCGTTTTGGCACAAATCCATGTGCGGATGTTAAAAAGAGCAGCATCGGCATGCTTTTCACGTCGTTTGGTAGAAATCCACGCGCGCGTTATGCCAAAAGCACCATTTGCATGCATATCGTGTGGTTTTGCAGAAAACTGCGTCCGCGTCTACCAAAAGATGCATGCGCATGCTAAAAACGCGTTTTGGCACAAATCCATGTGCGGGTGCTAAAAAGAGCAGCATCGGCATGCTTTTCACGTCGTTTGGTAGAAATCCACACGCGCGTCCTGCCAAAAGCACCATTTGCATGCCTATCGTGTGGTTTTGCAGAAAACTGCGTCCGCGTCTACCAAAAGATGCATGCGCATGCTTAAAACGCGCTTTGGCACAAATCCATGTGCGGGTGCTAAAAAGAGCAGCATCGGCATGCTTTTCACGTCGTTTGGTAGAAATCCACACGCGCGTTCGGCCAAAAGCACGATTTGCATGCATATCGTGTGGTTTTGCAGAAAACTGCGTCCGCGTCTACCAAAACATGCATGCGCATGCTAAAAACGCGTTTTGGCACAAATCCATGTGCGGATGTTAAAAAGAGCAGCATCGGCATGCTTTTCACGTCGTTTGGTAGAAATCCACACGCGCGTTCTGCCAAAAGCACGATTTGCATGCATATCGTGTGGTTTTGCAGAAAACTGCGTCCGCGTCTACCAAAAGATGCATGCGCATGCTAAAAACGCGCTTTGGCACAAATCCATGTGCGGATGTTAAAAAGAGCAGCATCGGCATGCTTTTCACGTTGTTTGGTAGAAATCCACGCGCGCGTTCTGCCAAAAGCACCATTTGCATGCCTATCGTGTGGTTTTGCAGAAAACTGCGTCCGCGTCTACCAAAAGATGCATGCGCATGCTTAAAACGCGCTTTGGCACAAATCCATGTGCGGATGCTAAAAAGAGCAGCATCGGCATGCTTTTCACGTCGTTTGGTAGAAATCCACACGCGCGTTCTGCCAAAAGCACGATTTGCATGCATATCGTGTCGTTTTGCAGAAAACTGCGTCCGCATCTACCAAAAGATGCATGCGCATGCTAAAAACGCGTTTTGGCACAAATCCATGTGCGGATGTTAAAAAGAGCAGCATCGGCATGCTTTTCACGTCGTTTGGTAGAAATCCACACGCGCGTTCTGCCAAAAGCACGATTTGCATGCATATCGTGTGGTTTTGCAGAAAACTGCGTCCGCGTCTACCAAAAGATGCATGCGCATGCTAAAAACGCGTTTTGGCACAAATCCACGTGCGGATGTTAAAAAGAGCAGCATCGGCATGCTTTTCACGTCGTTTGGTAGAAATCCACGCGCGCGTTCTGCCAAAAGCACCATTTGCATGCATATCGTGTGGTTTTGCAGAAAACTGCGTCCGCGTCTACCAAAAGATGCATGCGCATGCTAAAAACGCGTTTTGGCACAAATCCATGTGCGGATGTTAAAAAGAGCAGCATCGGCATGCTTTTCACGTCGTTTGGTAGAAATCCACGCGCGCGTTATGCCAAAAGCACCATTTGCATGCATATCGTGTGGTTTTGCAGAAAACTGCGTCCGCGTCTACCAAAAGATGCATGCGCATGCTAAAAACGCGTTTTGGCACAAATCCATGTGCGGGTGCTAAAAAGAGCAGCATCGGCATGCTTTTCACGTCGTTTGGTAGAAATCCACACGCGCGTCCTGCCAAAAGCACCATTTGCATGCCTATCGTGTGGTTTTGCAGAAAACTGCGTCCGCGTCTACCAAAAGATGCATGCGCATGCTTAAAACGCGCTTTGGCACAAATCCATGTGCGGGGGCTAAAAAGAGCAGCATCGGCATGCTTTTCACGTCGTTTGGTAGAAATCCACACGCGCGTTCTGCCAAAAGCACGATTTGCATGCATATCGTGTGGTTTTGCAGAAAACTGCGTCCGCGTCTACCAAAACATGCATGCGCATGCTAAAAACGCGTTTTGGCACAAATCCATGTGCGGATGTTAAAAAGAGCAGCATCGGCATGCTTTTCACGTCGTTTGGTAGAAATCCACACGCGCGTTCTGCCAAAAGCACGATTTGCATGCATATCGTGTGGTTTTGCAGAAAACTGCGTCCGCGTCTACCAAAAGATGCATGCGCATGCTAAAAACGCGTTTTGGCACAAATCCATGTGCGGATGTTAAAAAGAGCAGCATCGGCATGCTTTTCACGTCGTTTGGTAGAAATCCACGCGCGCGTTCTGCCAAAAGCACCATTTGCATGCATATCGTGTGGTTTTGCAGAAAACTGCGTCCGCGTCTACCAAAAGATGCATGCGCATGCTTAAAACGCGCTTTGGCACAAATCCATGTGCGGATGTTAAAAAGAGCAGCATCGGCATGCTTTTCACGTTGTTTGGTAGAAATCCACGCGCGCGTTCTGCCAAAAGCACCATTTGCATGCCTATCGTGTGGTTTTGCAGAAAACTGCGTCCGCGTCTACCAAAAGATGCATGCGCATGCTTAAAACGCGCTTTGGCACAAATCCATGTGCGGATGCTAAAAAGAGCAGCATCGGCATGCTTTTCACGTCGTTTGGTAGAAATCCACACGCGCGTTCTGCCAAAAGCACGATTTGCATGCATATCGTGTGGTTTTGCAGATAACTGCGTCCGCGTCTACCAAAAGATGCATGCGCATGCTTAAAACGCGCTTTGGCACAAATCCATGTGCGGATGTTAAAAAGAGCAGCATCGGCATGCTTTTCACGTTGTTTGGTAGAAATCCACGCGCGCGTTCTGCCAAAAGCACCATTTGCATGCATATCGTGTGGTTTGACAGAAAACTGCGTCCGCGTCTACCAAAAGATGCATGCGCATGCTAAAAACGCGTTTTGGCACAAATCCATGTGCGGATGTTAAAAAGAGCAGCATCGGCATGCTTTTCACGTCGTTTGGTAGAAATCCACGCGCGCGTTATGCCAAAAGCACCATTTGCATGCATATCGTGTGGTTTTGCAGAAAACTGCGTCCGCGTCTACCAAAAGATGCATGCGCATGCTAAAAACGCGTTTTGGCACAAATCCATGTGCGGGTGCTAAAAAGAGCAGCATCGGCATGCTTTTCACGTCGTTTGGTAGAAATCCACGCGCGCGTCCTGCCAAAAGCACCATTTGCATGCCTATCGTGTGGTTTTGCAGAAAACTGCGTCCGCGTCTACCAAAAGATGCATGCGCATGCTTAAAACGCGCTTTGGCACAAATCCATGTGCGGGTGCTAAAAAGAGCAGCATCGGCATGCTTTTCACGTCGTTTGGTAGAAATCCACACGCGCGTTCTGCCAAAAGCACGATTTGCATGCATATCGTGTGGTTTTGCAGAAAACTGCGTCCGCGTCTACCAAAACATGCATGCGCATGCTAAAAACGCGTTTTGGCACAAATCCATGTGCGGATGTTAAAAAGAGCAGCATCGGCATGCTTTTCACGTCGTTTGGTAGAAATCCACACGCGCGTTCTGCCAAAAGCACGATTTGCATGCATATCGTGTGGTTTTGCAGAAAACTGCGTCCGCGTCTACCAAAAGATGCATGCGCATGCTAAAAACGCGCTTTGGCACAAATCCATGTGCGGATGTTAAAAAGAGCAGCATCGGCATGCTTTTCACGTTGTTTGGTAGAAATCCACGCGCGCGTTCTGCCAAAAGCACCATTTGCATGCCTATCGTGTGGTTTTGCAGAAAACTGTGTCCGCGTCTACCAAAAGATGCATGCGCATGCTTAAAACGCGCTTTGGCACAAATCCATGTGCGGATGCTAAAAAGAGCAGCATCGGCATGCTTTTCACGTCGTTTGGTAGAAATCCACACGCGCGTTCTGCCAAAAGCACGATTTGCATGCATATCGTGTGGTTTTGCAGAAAACTGCGTCCGCGTCTACCAAAAGATGCATGCGCATGCTAAAAACGCGTTTTGGCACAAATCCATGTGCGGATGTTAAAAAGAGCAGCATCGGCATGCTTTTCACGTCGTTTGGTAGAAATCCACACGCGCGTTCTGCCAAAAGCACGATTTGCATGCATATCGTGTGGTTTTGCAGAAAACTGCGTCCGCGTCTACCAAAAGATGCATGCGCATGCTAAAAACGCGTTTTGGCACAAATCCACGTGCGGATGTTAAAAAGAGCAGCATCGGCATGCTTTTCACGTCGTTTGGTAGAAATCCACGCGCGCGTTCTGCCAAAAGCACCATTTGCATGCATATCGTGTGGTTTTGCAGAAAACTGCGTCCGCGTCTACCAAAAGATGCATGCGCATGCTAAAAACGCGTTTTGGCACAAATCCATGTGCGGATGTTAAAAAGAGCAGCATCGGCATGCTTTTCACGTCGTTTGGTAGAAATCCACGCGCGCGTTATGCCAAAAGCACCATTTGCATGCATATCGTGTGGTTTTGCAGAAAACTGCGTCCGCGTCTACCAAAAGATGCATGCGCATGCTAAAAACGCGTTTTGGCACAAATCCATGTGCGGGTGCTAAAAAGAGCAGCATCGGCATGCTTTTCACGTCGTTTGGTAGAAATCCACACGCGCGTCCTGCCAAAAGCACCATTTGCATGCCTATCGTGTGGTTTTGCAGAAAACTGCGTCCGCGTCTACCAAAAGATGCATGCGCATGCTTAAAACGCGCTTTGGCACAAATCCATGTGCGGGGGCTAAAAAGAGCAGCATCGGCATGCTTTTCACGTCGTTTGGTAGAAATCCACACGCGCGTTCTGCCAAAAGCACGATTTGCATGCATATCGTGTGGTTTTGCAGAAAACTGCGTCCGCGTCTACCAAAACATGCATGCGCATGCTAAAAACGCGTTTTGGCACAAATCCATGTGCGGATGTTAAAAAGAGCAGCATCGGCATGCTTTTCACGTCGTTTGGTAGAAATCCACACGCGCGTTCTGCCAAAAGCACGATTTGCATGCATATCGTGTGGTTTTGCAGAAAACTGCGTCCGCGTCTACCAAAACATGCATGCGCATGCTAAAAACGCGTTTTGGCACAAATCCATGTGCGGATGTTAAAAAGAGCAGCATCGGCATGCTTTTCACGTCGTTTGGTAGAAATCCACACGCGCGTTCTGCCAAAAGCACGATTTGCATGCATATCGTGTGGTTTTGCAGAAAACTGCGTCCGCGTCTACCAAAAGATGCATGCGCATGCTAAAAACGCGCTTTGGCACAAATCCATGTGCGGATGTTAAAAAGAGCAGCATCGGCATGCTTTTCACGTCGTTTGGTAGAAATCCACGCGCGCGTTATGCCAAAAGCACCATTTGCATGCCTATCGTGTGGTTTTGCAGAAAACTGCGTCCGCGTCTACCAAAAGATGCATGCGCATGCTTAAAACGCGCTTTGGCACAAATCCATGTGCGGATGCTAAAAAGAGCAGCATCGGCATGCTTTTCACGTCGTTTGGTAGAAATCCACACGCGCGTTCTGCCAAAAGCACGATTTGCATGCATATCGTGTGGTTTTGCAGAAAACTGCGTCCGCGTCTACCAAAAGATGCATGCGCATGCTTAAAAGGCGCTTTGGCACAAATCCATGTGCGGATGTTAAAAAGAGCAGCATCGGCATGCTTTTCACGTTGTTTGGTAGAAATCCACGCGCGCGTTCTGCCAAAAGCACCATTTGCATGCCTATCGTGTGGTTTTGCAGAAAACTGCGTCCGCGTCTACCAAAAGATGCATGCGCATGCTAAAAACGCGTTTTGGCACAAATCCATGTGCGGGTGCTAAAAAGAGCAGCATCGGCATGCTTTTCACGTTGTTTGGTAGAAATCCACGCGCGCGTTCTGCCAAAAGCACCATTTGCATGCCTATCGTGTGGTTTTGCAGAAAACTGCGTCCGCGTCTACCAAAAGATGCATACGCATGCTTAAAACGCGCTTTGGCACAAATCCATGTGCGGATGTTAAAAAGAGCAGCATCGGCATGCTTTTCACGTCGTTTGGTAGAAATCCACACGCGCGTTCTGCCAAAAGCACGATTTGCATGCATATCGTGTGGTTTTGCAGAAAACTGCGTCCGCGTCTACCAAAAGATGCATGCGCATGCTAAAAACGCGTTTTGGCACAAATCCACGTGCGGATGTTTAAAAAAGCAGCATCGGCATGCTTTTCACGTCGTTTGGTAGAAATCCACGCGCGCGTTCTGCCAAAAGCACCATTTGCATGCATATCGTGTGGTTTTGCAGAAAACTGCGTCCGCGTCTACCAAAAGATGCATGCGCATGCTAAAAACGCGTTTTGGCACAAATCCATGTGCGGATGTTAAAAAGAGCAGCATCGGCATGCTTTTCACGTCGTTTGGTAGAAATCCACGCGCGCGTTATGCCAAAAGCACCATTTGCATGCATATCGTGTGGTTTTGCAGAAAACTGCGTCCGCGTCTACCAAAAGATGCATGCGCATGCTAAAAACGCGTTTTGGCACAAATCCATGTGCGGGTGCTAAAAAGAGCAGCATCGGCATGCTTTTCACGTCGTTTGGTAGAAATCCACACGCGCGTCCTGCCAAAAGCACCATTTGCATGCCTATCGTGTGGTTTTGCAGAAAACTGCGTCCGCGTCTACCAAAAGATGCATGCGCATGCTTAAAACGCGCTTTGGCACAAATCCATGTGCGGGTGCTAAAAAGAGCAGCATCGGCATGCTTTTCACGTCGTTTGGTAGAAATCCACACGCGCGTTAGGCCAAAAGCACGATTTGCATGCATATCGTGTGGTTTTGCAGAAAACTGCGTCCGCGTCTACCAAAACATGCATGCGCATGCTAAAAACGCGTTTTGGCACAAATCCATGTGCGGATGTTAAAAAGAGCAGCATCGGCATGCTTTTCACGTCGTTTGGTAGAAATCCACACGCGCGTTCTGCCAAAAGCACGATTTGCATGCATATCGTGTGGTTTTGCAGAAAACTGCGTCCGCGTCTACCAAAAGATGCATGCGCATGCTAAAAACGCGTTTTGGCACAAATCCATGTGCGGATGTTAAAAAGAGCAGCATCGGCATGCTTTTCACGTCGTTTGGTAGAAATCCACGCGCGCGTTCTGCCAAAAGCACCATTTGCATGCATATCGTGTGGTTTTGCAGAAAACTGCGTCCGCGTCTACCAAAAGATGCATGCGCATGCTTAAAACGCGCTTTGGCACAAATCCATGTGCGGATGTTAAAAAGAGCAGCATCGGCATGCTTTTCACGTTGTTTGGTAGAAATCCACGCGCGCGTTCTGCCAAAAGCACCATTTGCATGCCTATCGTGTGGTTTTGCAGAAAACTGCGTCCGCGTCTACCAAAAGATGCATGCGCATGCTTAAAACGCGCTTTGGCACAAATCCATGTGCGGATGCTAAAAAGAGCAGCATCGGCATGCTTTTCACGTCGTTTCGTAGAAATCCACACGCGCGTTCTGCCAAAAGCACGATTTGCATGCATATCGTGTGGTTTTGCAGAAAACTGCGTCCGCGTCTACCAAAAGATGCATGCGCATGCTTAAAACGCGCTTTGGCACAAATCCATGTGCGGATGTTAAAAAGAGCAGCATCGGCATGCTTTTCACGTTGTTTGGTAGAAATCCACGCGCGCGTTCTGCCAAAAGCACCATTTGCATGCCTATCGTGTGGTTTTGCAGAAAACTGCGTCCGCGTCTACCAAAAGATGCATGCGCATGCTAGAAACGCGTTTTGGCACAAATCCATGTGCGGGTGCTAAAAAGAGCAGCATCGGCATGCTTTTCACGTTGTTTGGTAGAAATCCACGCGCGCGTTCTGCCAAAAGCACCATTTGCATGCCTATCGTGTGGTTTTGCAGAAAACTGCGTCCGCGTCTACCAAAAGATGCATGCGCATGCTTAAAACGCGCTTTGGCACAAATCCATGTGCGGATGTTAAAAAGAGCAGCATCGGCATGCTTTTCACGTCGTTTGGTAGAAATCCACACGCGCGTTCTGCCAAAAGCACGATTTGCATGCATATCGTGTGGTTTTGCAGAAAACTGCGTCCGCGTCTACCAAAAGATGCATGCGCATGCTAAAAACGCGTTTTGGCACAAATCCATGTGCGGATGTTAAAATGAGCAGCATCGGCATGCTTTTCACGTCGTTTGGTAGAAATCCACGCGCGCGTTCTGCCAAAAGCACCATTTGCATGCATATCGTGTGGTTTTGCAGAAAACTGCGTCCGCGTCTACCAAAAGATGCATGCGCATGCTTAAAACGCGCTTTGGCACAAATCCATGTGCGGATGTTAAAAAGAGCAGCATCGGCATGCTTTTCACGTTGTTTGGTAGAAATCCACGCGCGCGTTCTGCCAAAAGCACCATTTGCATGCCTATCGTGTGGTTTTGCAGAAAACTGCGTCCGCGTCTACCAAAAGATGCATGCGCATGCTAAAAACGCGTTTTGGCACAAATCCATGTGCGGGTGCTAAAAAGAGCAGCATCGGCATGCTTTTCACGTTGTTTGGTAGAAATCCACGCGCGCGTTCTGCCAAAAGCACCATTTGCATGCCTATCGTGTGGTTTTGCAGAAAACTGCGTCCGCGTCTACCAAAAGATGCATGCGCATGCTTAAAACGCGCTTTGGCACAAATTCATGTGCGGATGCTAAAAAGAGCAGCATCGGCATGCTTTTCACGTCGTTTGGTAGAAATCCACACGCGCGTTCTGCCAAAAGCACGATTTGCATGCATATCGTGTGGTTTTGCAGAAAACTGCGTCCGCGTCTACCAAAAGATGCATGCGCATGCTTAAAACGCGCTTTCGCACAAATCCATGTGCGGATGTTAAAAAGAGCAGCATCGGCATGCTTTTCACGTTGTTTGGAAGAAATCCACGCGCGCGTTCTGCCAAAAGCACCATTTGCATGCCTATCGTGTGGTTTTGCAGAAAACTGCGTCCGCGTCTACCAAAAGATGCATGCGCATGCTAAAAACGCGTTTTGGCACAAATCCATGTGCGGGTGCTAAAAAGAGCAGCATCGGCATGCTTTTCACGTTGTTTGGTAGAAATCAACGCGCGCGTTCTGCCAAAAGCACCATTTGCATACCTATCGTGTGGTTTTGCAGAAAACTGCGTCCGCGTCTACCAAAAGATGCATGCGCATGCTTTAAAACGCGCTTTGGCACAAATCCATGTGCGGATGCTAAAAAGAGCAGCATCGGCATGCTTTTCACGTTGTCTGGTAGAAATCCACGCGCGCGTTCTGCCAAAAGCACCATTTGCATGCCTATCGTGTGGTTTTGCAGAAAACTGCGTCCGCGTCTACCAAAAGATGCATGCGCATGCTTAAAACGCGCTTTGGCACAAATCCATGTGCGGATGCTAAAAAGAGCAGCATCGGCATGCTTTTCACGTCGTTTCGTAGAAATCCACACGCGCGTTCTGCCAAAAGCACGATTTGCATGCATATCGTGTGGTTTTGCAGAAAACTGCGTCCGCGTCTACCAAAAGATGCATGCGCATGCTTAAAACGCGCTTTGGCACAAATCCATGTGCGGATGTTAAAAAGAGCAGCATCGGCATGCTTTTCACGTTGTTTGGTAGAAATCCACGCGCGCGTTCTGCCAAAAGCACCATTTGCATGCCTATCGTGTGGTTTTGCAGAAAACTGCGTCCGCGTCTACCAAAAGATGCATGCGCATGCTAAAAACGCGTTTTGGCACAAATCCATGTGCGGGTGCTAAAAAGAGCAGCATCGGCATGCTTTTCACGTTGTTTGGTAGAAATCCACGCGCGCGTTCTGCCAAAAGCACCATTTGCATGCCTATCGTGTGGTTTTGCAGAAAACTGCGTCCGCGTCTACCAAAAGATGCATGCGCATGCTTAAAACGCGCTTTGGCACAAATCCATGTGCGGATGTTAAAAAGAGCAGCATCGGCATGCTTTTCACGTCGTTTGGTAGAAATCCACGCGCGCGTTCTGCCAAAAGCACCATTTGCATGCATATCGTGTGGTTTTGCAGAAAACTGCGTCCGCGTCTACCAAAAGATGCATGCGCATGCTTAAAACGCGCTTTGGCACAAATCCATGTGCGGATGTTAAAAAGAGCAGCATCGGCATGCTTTTCACGTTGTTTGGTAGAAATCCACGCGCGCGTTCAGCCAAAAGCACCATTTGCATGCCTATCGTGTGGTTTTGCAGAAAACTGCGTCCGCGTCTACCAAAAGATGCATGCGCATGCTAAAAACGCGTTTTGGCACAAATCCATGTGCGGGTGCTAAAAAGAGCAGCATCGGCATGCTTTTCACGTTGTTTGGTAGAAATCCACGCGCGCGTTCTGCCAAAAGCACCATTTGCATGCCTATCGTGTGGTTTTGCAGAAAAACTGCGTCCGCGTCTACCAAAAGATGCATGCGCATGCTTAAAACGCGTTTTGGCACAAATCCATGTGCGGATGTTAAAAAGAGCAGCATCGGCATGCTTTTCACGTCGTTTGGTAGAAATCCACACGCGCGTTCTGCCAAAAGCACGATTTGCATGCATATCGTGTGGTTTTGCAGAAAACTTCGTCCGCGTCTACCAAAAGATGCATGCGCATGCTAAAAACGCGTTTTGGCACAAATCCACGTGCGGATGTTAAAAAGAGCAGCATCGGCATGCTTTTCACGTCGTTTGGTAGAAATCCACGCGCGCGTTCTGCCAAAAGCACCATTTGCATGCATATCGTGTGGTTTTGCAGAAAACTGCGTCCGCGTCTACCAAAAGATGCATGCGCATGCTAAAAACGCGTTTTGGCACAAATCCATGTGCGGATGTTAAAAAGAGCAGCATCGGCATGCTTTTCACGTCGTTTGGTAGAAATCCACGCGCGCGTTCTGCCAAAAGCACCATTTGCATGCATATCGTGTGGTTTTGCAGAAAACTGCGTCCGCGTCTACCAAAAGATGCATGCGCATGCTTAAAACGCGCTTTGGCACAAATCCATGTGCGGATGTTAAAAAGAGCAGCATCGGCATGCTTTTCACGTTGTTTGGTAGAAATCCACGCGCGCGTTCTGCCAAAAGCACCATTTGCATGCCTATCGTGTGGTTTTGCAGAAAACTGCGTCCGCGTCTACCAAAAGATGCATGCGCATGCTTAAAACGCGCTTTGGCACAAATCCATGTGCGGATGCTAAAAAGAGCAGCATCGGCATGCTTTTCACGTCGTTTGGTAGAAATCCACACGCGCGTTCTGCCAAAAGCACGATTTGCATGCATATCGTGTGGTTTTGCAGAAAACTGCGTCCGCGTCTACCAAAAGATGCATGCGTATGCTTAAAACGCGCTTTGGCACAAATCCATGTGCGGATGTTAAAAAGAGCAGCATCGGCATGCTTTTCACGTCGTTTGGTAGAAATCCACACGCGCGTTCTGCCAAAAGCACGATTTGCATGCATATCGTGTGGTTTTGCAGAAAACTGCGTCCGCGTCTACCAAAAGATGCATGCGCATGCTAAAAACGCGCTTTGGCACAAATCCATGTGCGGATGTTAAAAAGAGCAGCATCGGCATGCTTTTCACGTCGTTTGGTAGAAATCCACGCGCGCGTTATGCCAAAAGCACCATTTGCATGCCTATCGTGTGGTTTTGCAGAAAACTGCGTCCGCGTCTACCAAAAGATGCATGCGCATGCTTAAAACGCGCTTTGGCACAAATCCATGTGCGGATGCTAAAAAGAGCAGCATCGGCATGCTTTTCACGTCGTTTGGTAGAAATCCACACGCGCGTTCTGCCAAAAGCACGATTTGCATGCATATCGTGTGGTTTTGCAGAAAACTGCGTCCGCGTCTACCAAAAGATGCATGCGCATGCTTAAAACGCGCTTTGGCACAAATCCATGTGCGGATGTTAAAAAGAGCAGCATCGGCATGCTTTTCACGTCGTTTGGTAGAAATCCACACGCGCGTTCTGCAAAAAGCACGATTTGCATGCATATCGTGTGGTTTTGCAGAAAACTGCGTCCGCGTCTACCAAAAGATGCATGCGCATGCTAAAAACGCGTTTTGGCACAAATCCATGTGCGGATGTTAAAATGAGCAGCATCGGCATGCTTTTCACGTCGTTTGGTAGAAATCCACGCGCGCGTTCTGCCAAAAGCACCATTTGCATGCATATCGTGTGGTTTTGCAGAAAACTGCGTCCGCGTCTACCAAAAGATGCATGCGCATGCTTAAAACGCGCTTTGGCACAAATCCATGTGCGGATGTTAAAAAGAGCAGCATCGGCATGCTTTTCACGTTGTTTGGTAGAAATCCACGCGCGCGTTCTGCCAAAAGCACCATTTGCATGCCTATCGTGTGGTTTTGCAGAAAACTGCGTCCGCGTCTACCAAAAGATGCATGCGCATGCTAAAAACGCGTTTTGGCACAAATCCATGTGCGGGTGCTAAAAAGAGCAGCATCGGCATGCTTTTCACGTTGTTTGGTAGAAATCCACGCGCGCGTTCTGCCAAAAGCACCATTTGCATGCCTATCGTGTGGTTTTGCAGAAAACTGCGTCCGCGTCTACCAAAAGATGCATGCGCATGCTTAAAACGCGCTTTGGCACAAATTCATGTGCGGGTGCTAAAAAGAGCAGCATCGGCATGCTTTTCACGTCGTTTGGTAGAAATCCACACGCGCGTTCTGCCAAAAGCACCATTTGCATGCCTATCGTGTGGTTTTGCAGAAAACTGCGTCCGCGTCTACCAAAAGATGCATGCGCATGCTTAAAACGCGCTTTCGCACAAATCCATGTGCGGATGTTAAAAAGAGCAGCATCGGCATGCTTTTCACGTTGTTTGGTAGAAATCCACGCGCGCGTTCTGCCAAAAGCACCATTTGCATGCATATCGTGTGGTTTTGCAGAAAACTGCGTCCGCGTCTACCAAAAGATGCATGCGCATGCTTAAAACGCGTTTTGGCACAAATCCATGTGCGGGTGCTAAAAAGAGCAGCATCGGCATGCTTTTCACGTCGTTTGGTAGAAATCCACACGCGCGTTCTGCCAAAAGCACCATTTGCATGCATATCGTGTGGTTTTGCAGAAAACTGCGTCCGCGTCTACCAAAAGATGCATGCGCATGCTTAAAACGCGCTTTGGCACAAATCCATGTGCGGATGTTAAAAAGAGCAGCGTCGGCATGCTTTTCACGTCGTTTGGTAGAAATCCACGCGCGCGTTCTGCCAAAAGCACCATTTGCATGCATATCGTGTGGTTTTGCAGAAAACTGCGTCCGCGTCTACCAAAAGATGCATGCGCATGCTTAAAACTCGTTTTGGCACAAATCCATGTGCGGGTGCTAAAAAGAGCAGCATCGGCATGCTTTTCACG